>NW_023493666.1:557570-640235 GCF_013265735.2 Oncorhynchus mykiss | reverse complement strand
GAGCTAAACCGGCCATTTGCTATTTTGCTCAATTGTTGCAATGCACCGAGCCTCTGCAAGTGCTGGCACGTAAACAAACAAGTCCACCAACAGCATAGCCTGACAGACTGGACCCTCTAGGTTGCTTCTTCTTGCGGAAATTCCAAACGGCTGGGGATTAGCTCAAATGCTTTGCATGCGTGAGGTAGTGGGATCGATGCCTGCATTCTCCAAAAGCAAATTCTTTCATGGATCCAAGAAAACTCCAGTTCACACTTCATGCAGCCTTGTCTTACGACAACCTACTGTCATGTAAACAATGACAAGAAACTGTCATGTAACATGACAAGAAACTCTCATGTAACACTGATGTCACAATGTCAGATGAAAAAGAAAGACATTACTTACTTTCAGAGGAGCAGCGTATCACACACTCTAACCAAACTGAGCTAACCGGCCGCTGGCTACAGAGCACAATTGTTGAGTGCACCGAGCCTCTGCGTGCTGGAGCACAAACTAACAGTCCACCAACAGCATGCCTGACAGACTGGACACTCTTGGTTGCTCCTTGTGGCAATTCCAACAGCTGGGGAATTTTGATCAATTGATATGGTGTTTGCTTAGCATGCTATAGGTGTGGATCGATTCCCTGCAACCCCAAAAACATTTGTTGTTTGGATCAAGAAAGCCCCAACTTCACACTTCATGCAGCCTTGTCTTCGACAACCTACTGTCATGTAACCCTGACAAGCAACTTCCTGTAACACTGATGTCAAAATGTCAGATGAAAAGCAAGAAATGACTTACTTTCAAGGAGCATATCGTAGGCACACACCATTGAGGCACAAACAAAGCTGTGGATAGTTGCTTGAGGGGGGCCAGAGCCTGAGAGAACAAATACAAATGCCGAACAGGACACTTTAGATCTTCATCTAACGCTCTCCCACTGAGCTATTTCGGCAATTCACTAATTTTAAATTCTGTGGCACCTTGACAATTCACATGCATGTGACTCACAATTTTGACACTCAAAATGTACATCATAGCCAATATGGGGATCGAACCCATGACCTTGGCGTTATTAGCACCACACTCTAACCAACTCAGCTAACCGGCCATTTGCTATTTTGCTCAATTGTTGAAATGCCCGAGCCTCTGCAAGTGCTGGCACGTAAACAAACAAGTCCACCAACAGCATAGCCTGACAAGACTGGACCCTCTAGGTTGCTTCTTGCGGAAATTCCAACGGCTGGGGAATTAGCTCAAATGCTTTGCATGCGTGAGGTAGTGGGATCGATGCCTGCATTCTCCAAAAGCAAATTCTTTCATGGATCCAAGAAAACTCCAGTTCACACTTCATGCAGCCTTGTCTTACGACAACCTACTGTCATGTAAACAATGACAAGAAACTTTCCTGTAACACTGATGTCAAAATGTCAGATGAAAAAGCAAGAAATTACTTACTTTCAAGAGGCAGCGTAGCACACACCATTGAGGCCCACAACAAAGCTGTGGATAGTTTCCTTGAAGCCAGAGCATGAAGTAAGAACAAATACAAATGCCGAGACAGGGACCTTTAGATCTTCAGTCTAACGCTCTCCCAACTGAGCTATTTCGGCAATTCACTAATTTTTAATTCTGTGGCACCCTTGACAATTCACATGCATGTGACTCACAATTTTGACACTCAAAATGTACATCATAGCCAGTACGGGGATCGAACCCATGACCTTGGCATTATTAGCACCACACTCTAACCAACTCAGCTACCAGCCATTTGCTATTTTGCTCAATTGTTGAAATGCACCACCGAGCCTCTGCAAGTGCTGGCACGTAAACAAACAAGTACACCACAGCATAGCCTGACAAGACTGGACCCTCTAGGTTGCTTCTTGCGGAAATTCCAAACGGCTGGGGAATTAGCTCAAATGCTTTGCATGCGTGAGGTAGTGGGATCGATGCCTGCATTCTCCAAAAGCAAATTCTTTCATGGATCCAAGAAAACTACCAGTTCACACTTCATGCAGCCTTGTCTTACGACACCTACTGTCATGTAAACAATGACAAGAAACTTTCCTGTAAACTGATGTCAAAATGTCAGATGAAAAAGCAAGAAATTACTTACTTTCAGAGGAGCAGCGTAGCACACACCATTGAGGCCCACAAACAAAGCTGTGGATAGTTTCCTTGAAGCCAGAGCATGAAGAAAGAACAATACAAATGCCGAAAAAACCCGGGATCGCACCAGGACCTTTAGATCTTCAGTCTAACGCTCTCCCAACTGAGCTATTTCGGCAATTCACTAATTTTAATTCTGTGGCACCCTTGACAATTCACATGCATGTGACTCACAATTTTGACACTCAAAATGTACATCATAGCCAATATGGGATCGAACCCATGACCTTGGCGTTATTAGCACCACACTCTAACCAACTCAGCTAACCGGCCATTTGCTATTTTGCTCAATTGTTGAAATGCACCGAGCCTCTGCAAGTGCTGGCACGTAAACAAACAAGTCCACCAACAGCATAGCCTGACAAGACTGGACCCTCTAGGTTGCTTCTTGCGGAAATTCCAACGGCTGGGGAATTAGCTCAAATGCTTTGCATGCGTGAGGTAGTGGGATCGATGCCTGCATTCCTCCAAAAGCAAATTCTTTCCATGGATCCAAGAAAACTCCAGTTCACACTTCATGCAGCCTTGTCTTACGACAACCTACTGTCATGTAAACAATGACAAGAAACTTTCCTGTAACACTGATGTCAAAATGTCAGATGAAAAAGCAAGAAATTCTTACTTTCAGAGGAGCAGCGTAGCACACACCATTGAGGCCCAAACAAGCGTGGATAGTTTCCTTGAAGCCAAGCATGAAGAAAGAACAAATACAAATGCCGAACCAGGGACCTTTAGATCTTCAGTCTAACGCTCTCCCAACTGAGCTATTTCGGCAATTCACTAATTTTAATTCTGTGGCACCCTTGACAATTCACATGCATGTGACTCACAATTTTGACACTCAAAATGTACATCATAGCCAGTACGGGGATCGAACCCATGACCTTGGCGTTATTAGCACCACACTCTAACCAACTGAGCTAACCGGCCATTTGCTATTTTGCTCAATGTTGTGAAATGCACCGAGCCTCTGCAATGCTGGCACGTAAACAAACAGTCCCACCAACAGCATAGCCTGACAAGACTGGACCCTCTAGGTTGCTTCTTGCGGAAATTCCAAACGGCTGGGGAATTAGCTCAAATGCTTTGCATGCGTGAGGTAGTGGGATCGATGCCTGCATTCTCCAAAAGCAAATTCTTTCATGGATCCAAGAAAACTCCAGTTCACACTTCATGCAGCCTTGTCTTACGACAACCTACTGTCATGTAAACAATGACAAGAAACTTTCCTGTAACACTGATGTCAAAATGTCAGATGAAAAAGCAAGAAATTACTTACTTTCAGAGGCAGCGTAGCACACAACATTGAGGCCACAAACAAAGCTGTGGATAGTTTCCTTGAAGCCAGAGCATGAAGAAAGAACAAATACAAAAGCCGAAAGAGGACCTTTAGATCTTCAGTCTAAACGCTCTCCCAACTGAGCTATTTCGGCAATTCACTAATTTTAATTCTGTGGCACCCTTGACAATTCACATGCATGTGACTCACAATTTTGACACTCAAACTGTACATCATAGCCAATATGGGGATCGAACCCATGACCTTGGCGTTATTAGCACCACACTCTAACCAACTCAGCTAACCGCCATTTGCTATTTTGCTCAATTGTTGAAATGCACCGAGCCTCTGCAAGTGCTGGCACGTAAACAAACAAGTCCACCAACAGCATAGCCTGACAAGACTGGACCCTCTAGGTTGCTTCTTGCGGAAATTCCAAACGGCTGGGGAATTAGCTCAAATGCTTTGCATGCGTGAGGTAGTGGGATCGATGCCTGCATTCTCCAAAAGCAAATTCTTTCATGGATCCAAAACACTACAGTTCACACTTCATGCAGCCTTGTCTTACGACAACCTACTGTCATGTAAACAATGACAAGAAACTTTCCTGTAACACTGATGTCAAAATGTCAGATGAAAAAGCAAGAAATTACTTACTTTTCAGAGAGCAGCGTAGCACACACCATTGAGGCCCACAAACAAAGCTGTGGATAGTTTCCTTGAAGCCAGAGCATGAAGTAAGAACAAATACAATGCCAAAACCCGGATCGAACCAGGGACCTTTAGATCTTCAGTCTAACGCTCTCCCAACTGAGCTATTTCGGCAATTCACTAATTTTAATTCTGTGGCACCCTTGACAATTCACATGCATGTGACTCACAATTTTGACACTCAAAATGTACATCATAGCCATTACGGGGATCGAACCCATGACCTTGGCGTTATTAGCACCACACTCTAACCAACTGCTAACCGGCCATTTGCTATTTTGCTCAATTGTTGCAATGCACCGAGCCTCTGCAAGTGCTGGCACGTAAACAAACAAGTCCACCAACAGCATAGCCTGACAAGACTGGACCCTCTAGGTTGCTTCTTGCGGAAATTCCAAACGGCTGGGAATTAGCTCAAATGCTTTGCATGCGTGAGGTAGTGGGATCGATGCCTGCATTCTCCAAAAGCAAATTCTTTCATGGATCCAAGAAAACTCCAGTTCACACTTCATGCAGCCTTGTCTTACGACAACCTACTGTCATGTAAACAATGACAAGAAACTTTCCTGTAACACTGATGTCAAAATGTCAGATGAAAAAGCAAGAATTACTTACTTTCAGAGGAGCAGCGTAGCACACACACCATTGAGGCCCACAAACAAAGCTGTGGATAGTTTCCTTGAAGCCAGAGCATGAAGAAAGAACAAATACAAATGCCGAAACAGGGACCTTTAGATCTTCAGTCTAACGCTCTCCCCAACTGAGCTATTTCGGCAATTCACTAATTTTAATTCTGTGGCACCCTTGACAATTCACATCATGTGACTCACAATTTTGACACTCAAAATGTACATCATAGCCAGTACGGGGATCGAACCCATGACCTTGGCATTATTAGCACCACACTCTAACCAACTCGCTAACCGGCCATTTTGCTATTTTGCTCAATTGTTGAAATATGCACCGAGCCTCTGCAAGTGCTGGCACGTAAACAAACAAGTCCACCAACAGCATAGCCTGACGACTGGACCCTCTAGGTTGCTTCTTGCGGAATTCCAAACGGCTGGGGAATTAGCTCAAAATGCTTTGCATGCGTGAGGTATGGGGATCGATGCCTGCATTCTCCAAAAGCAAATTCTTTAATGGATCAAGAAAACTACAGTTCACACTTCATGCAGCCTTGTCTTACGACACCTACTGTCATGTAAACATGACAAGAAACTGTCATGTAACAATGACAAGAACTCTCATGTAACACTGATGTCACAATGTCAGATGAAAAAGAAGACATTACTTACTTTCAGAGGAGCACGTATCACACACTCTAACCAACTGAGCTAACCGCCGCTGGCTACAGAGCACAATTGTTGAGATGCACCGAGCCTCTGCAAGTGCTGGAGCACAAACTAACAAGTCCACCAACAGCATAGCCTGACAAGACTGGACACTCTTGGTTGCTCCTTGTGCAATTACAAACAGCTGGGGAATTTGATCAATTGGTATTGTGTTTGCTTAGCATGCTTAGGTAGTGGGATCGATTCCCGCAATCCCCAAAAACATTTTTTTTGTGGATCCAAGAAAGCCCCACTTCACACTTCATGCAGCCTTGTCTTACGACAACCTACTGTCATGTAACAATGACAAGCAACTTTCCTGTAACACTGATGTCAAAATGTCAGATGAAAAAGCAAGAAATTACTTACTTTCAGAGGAGCAGCGTAGCACACACCATTGAGGCCCACAAACAAAGCTGTGGATAGTTTCCTTGAAGCCAGAGCATGAAGAAAGAACAAATACAAATGCCGAAACAGGGACCTTTAGATCTTCAGTCTAACGCTCTCCCAACTGAGCTATTTCGGCAATTCACTAATTTTAATTCTGTGGCACCCTTGACAATTCACATGCATGTGACTCACAATTTTGACACTCAAAATGTACATCATAGCCAATATGGGGATCGAACCCATGACCTTGGCGTTATTAGCACCACACTCTAACCAACTCAGCTAACCGGCCATTTGCTACTTTGCTCAATTGTTGAAATGCACCGAGCCTCTGCAAGTGCTGGCACGTAAACAAACAAGTCCACCAACAGCATAGCCTGACAGACTGGACCCTCTAGGTTGCTTCTTGCGGAAATTCCAAACGGCTGGGAATTAGCTCAAATGCTTTGCATGCGTGAGGTAGTGGGGATCGATGCCTGCATTCTCCAAAAGCAAATTCTTTCATGGATCCAAGAAAACTCCAGTTCACACTTCATGCAGCCTTGTCTTACGACAACCTACTGTCATGTAAACATGACAAGAAACTTTCCTGTAACACTGATGTCAAAAATGTCAGATGAAAAAAGCAAGAAATTACTTACTTTCAGAGGAGCAGCGTAGCACACACCATTGAGGCCAACAAACAAAGCTGTGGATAGTTTCCTTGAAGCCAGAGCATGAAGTAAGAACAAATACAAATGCCGAAACAGGGACCTTTAGATCTTCAGTCTAACGCTCTCCCAACTGAGCTATTTCGGCAATTCACTAATTTTAATTCTGTGGCACCCTTGACAATTCACATGCATGTGACTCACAATTTTGACACTCAAAATGTACATCATAGCCAGTACGGGGATCGAACCCATGACCTTGGCATTATTAGCACCACACTCTAACCAACTCAGCTAACCGGCCATTTGCTATTTTGCTCAATTGTTGAAATGCACCGAGCCTCTGCAAGTGCTGGCACGTAAACAAACAAGTCCACCACAGCATAGCCTGACAAGACTGGACCCTCTAGGTTGCTTCTTGCGGAAATTCCAAACGGCTGGGGAATTAGCTCAAATGCTTTGCATGCGTGAGGTAGTGGGATCGATGCCTGCATTCTCCAAAAGCAAATTCTTTCATGGATCCAAGAAAACTCCAGTTCACACTTCATGCAGCCTTGTCTTACGACAACCTACTGTCATGTAAACAATGACAAGGAACTTTCCTGTAACACTGATGTCAAAATGTCAGATGAAAAGCAAGAAATTACTTACTTTCAGAGGAGCAGCGTAGCACACAACCATTGAGGCCCACAACAAAGCTGTGGATAGTTTCCTTGAAGCCAGAGCATGAAGTAAGAACAAATACAAATGCCGAAACAGGGACCTTTAGATCTTCAGTCTAACGCTCTCCCAACTGAGCTATTTCGGCAATTCACTAATTTTAATTCTGTGGCACCCTTGACAATTCACATGCATGTGACTCACAATTTTGACACTCAAAATGTTCATCATAGCCAGTACGGGGATCAAACCCATGACCTTGGCATTATTAGCACCACACTCTAACCAACTCAGCTAACCGGCCATTTGCCATTTTGCTCAATTGTTGAAATGCACCGAGCCTCTGCAAGTGCTGGCACGTAAACAAACAAGTCCACCAACAGCATAGCCTGACAAGACTGGACCCTCTAGGTTGCTTCTTGCGGAAATTCCAAACGGCTGGGGAATTAGCTCAAATGCTTTGCATGCGTGAGGTAGTGGGATCGATGCCTGCATTCTCCAAAAGCAAATTCTTTCATGGATCCAAGAAAACTCCAGTTCACACTTCATGCAGCCTTGTCTTACGACAACCTACTGTCATGTAAACAATGACAAGAACTTTCCTGTAACACTGATGTCAAAATGTCAGATGAAAAAGCAAGAAATTACTTACTTTCAGAGGAGCAGCGTAGCACACACCATTGAGGCCCACAAACAACGCTGTGGATAGTTTCCTTGAAGCCAGAGCATGAAGAAGAACAAATACAAATGCCGAAACCCGGGATCGAACCAGGGACCTTTAGATCTTCAGTCTAACGCTCTCCCAACTGAGCTATTTCGGCAATTCACTAATTTTAATTCTGTGGCACCCTTGACAATTCACATGCATGTGACTCACAATTTTGACACTCAAAATGTACATCATAGCCAGTTCGGGGATCGAACCCATGACCTTGGCGTTATTAGCACCCACACTCTAAACCAACTGAGCTAACCAGCCATTTGCTATTTTGCTCAATTGTGGCAATGCACCGAGCCTCTGCAAGTGCTGGCACGTAAACAAAACAAGTCCACCAACAGCATAGCCTGACGAGACTGGACCCTCTAGGTTGCTTCTTGCGGAAATTCCAAACGTCTGGGGAATTAGCTCAAATGCTTTGCATGCGTGAGGTAGTGGGATCGATGCCTGCATTCTCCAAAAGCAAATTCTTTCATGGATCCAAGGAAAACTCCAGTTCACACTTCATGCAGCCTTGTCTTACGACAACCTACTGTCATGTAAACAATGACAAGAAACTGTCATGTAACAATGACAAGAAACTCTCATGTAACACTGATGTCACAATGTCAGATGAAAAAGAAAGACATTACTTACTTTCAGAGGAGCAGCGTATCACACACTCTAACCAACTGAGCTAACCGGCCGCTGGCTACAGAGCACAATTGTTGAGATGCACCGAGCCTCTGCAAGTGCTGGAGCACAAACTAACAAGTCCACCAACAGCATAGCCTGACAAGACTGGACACTCTTGGTTGCTCCTTGTGGCAATTCCAAACAGCTGGGGAATTTGATCAATTGGTATTGTGTTTGCTTAGCATGCTATAGTTAGTGGGATCGATTCCCGCAATCCCCAAAAACATTTATTGTTGTGGATCCAGAAAGCTCCAGTTCACACTTCATGCAGTCTTGTCTTACGACAACCTACTGTCATGTAACAATGACAAGCAACTTTCCTGTAACACTGATGTCAAAATGTCAGATGAAAAAGCAAGAAATGACTTACTTTCAGAGGAGCAGAGTAGCACACCCATTGAGGACCACAAACAAAGCTGTGGATAGTTTCCTTGAAGCCAGAGCATGAAGATAGAAGAAATACAAATGCCGAAACCAGGGATCGAACCAGGGACCTTTAGATCTTCAGTCTAACGCTCTCCCAACTGAGCTATTTCGGCATTTCACTAATTTTAATTCTGTGGCACCCTTGACAATTCACATGCATGTGACTCACAATTTTGACACTCAAAATGTACATCATAGCCAGTACGGGGATCGAACCCATGACCTTGGCATTATTAGCACCACACTCTAACCAACTGAGCTAAGCAGCCATTTGCTATTTTGCTCAATTGTGGCAATGCACCGAGCCTCTGCAAGTGCTGGCACGTAAACAAACAAGTCCACCAACAGCATAGCCTGACGAGACTGGACCCTCTAGGTTGCTTCTTGCGGAAATTCCAAACGGCTGGGGAATTAGCTCAAATGCTTTGCATGCGTGAGGTAGTGGGATCGATGCCTGCATTCTCCAAAAGCAAATTCTTTCATGGATCCAAGAAAACTCCAGTTCACACTTCATGCAGCCTTGTCTTACGACAACCTACTGTCATGTAAACAATGACAAGAAACTTTCCTGTAACACTGATGTCAAAATGTCAGATGAAAAGCAAGAAATTACCTACTTTCAGAGGAGCAGCGTAGCACACACCATTGAGGCCCACAAACAAAGCTGTGGATAGTTTCCTTGAAGCCAGAGCATGAAGAAAGAACAAATACAAATGCCGAAACCCGGGATCGAACCAGGGACCTTTAGATCTTCAGTCTAACGCCCTCCCAACTGAGCTATTTCGGCAATTCACTAATTTTAATTCTGTGGCACCCTTGACAATTCACATGCATGTGACTCACAATTTTGACACTCAAAATGTACATCATAGCCAGTACGGGGATCAAACCCATGACCCTGGCATTATTAGCACTACACTCTAACCAACTGAGCTAACCAGCCATTTGCTATTTGCTCAATTGTGGCAATGCACCGAGCCTCTGCAAGTGCTGGCACGTAAACAAACAAGTCCACCAACAGCATAGCCTGACGAGACTGGACCCTCTAGGTTGCTTCTTGCGGAAAGTCCAAACGTCTGGGGAATTAGCTCAAATGCTTTGCAATGCGTGAGGTAGTGGGATCGATGCCTGCATTCTCCAAAAGCAAATTCTTTCATGGATTCCAAGAAAACTCCAGTTCACACTTCATGCAGCCTTGTCGTACGACAACCTACTGTCATGTAAACAATGACAAGAAACTGTCATGTAACCAATGACAAGAAACTCTCATGTAACACTGATGTCACAATGTCAGATGAAAAAGAAAGACATTACTTACTTTCAGAGGAGCAGCGTATCACACACTCTAACCAACTGAGCTAACCGGCCGCTGGCTACAGAGCACAATTGTTGAGATGCACCGAGCCCCTGCAAGTGCTGGAGCACAAACTAACAAGTCCACCAACAGCATAGCCTGACAAGACTGGACACTCTTGGTTGCTCCTTGTGGCAATTCCAAACAGCTGGGGAATTTGATCAATTGATATTGTGTTTGCTTAGCATACTATAGTTAGTGGGATCGATTCCCGCAATCCCCAAAAACATTTTTTGTTGTGGATCCAAGAAAGCTCCAGTTCACACTTCATGCAGCCTTGTCTTACGACAACCTACTGTCATGTACAATGACAAGCAACTTTCCTGTGACACTGATGTCAAAATGTCAGATGAAAAAGCAAGAAATGACTTACTTTCAGAGGAGCAGAGTAGCACACACCATTGAGGCCCACAAACAAAGCTGTGGATAGTTTCCTTGAAGCCAGAGCATGAAGATAGAACAAATACAAATGCCGAAACCAGGGATCGAACCAGGGACCTTTAGATCTTCAGTCTAACGCTCTCCCAACTGAGCTATTTCGGCATTTCACTAATTTTAATTCTGTGGCACCCTTGACAATTCACATGCATGTGGACTCACAATTTTGACACTCAAAATGTACATCATAGCCAGTACGGGGATCGAACCCATGACCTTGGCATTATTAGCACCACACTCTAACCAACTGAGCTAACCGCGCGATTTGCTATTTTGCTCAATTGTTGAAATGCACCGAGCCTCTGCAAGTGCTGGCACGTAAACAAACAAGTCCACCAACAGCATAGCCTGACAAGACTGGACCCTCTAGGTTGCTTCTTGCGGAAATTCCAAACGGCTGGGGAATTAGCTCAAATGCTTTGCATGCGTGAGGTAGTGGGATCGATGCCTGCATTCTCCAAAAGCAAATTCTTTCATGGATCCAAGAAAACTCCAGTTCACACTTCATGCAGCCTTGTCTTACGACAACCTACTGTCATGTAAACAATGACAAGAACCTTTCCTGTAACACTGATGTCAAAATGTCAGATGAAAAAGCAAGAAATTACTTACTTTCAGAGGAGCAGCGTAGCACACACCATTGAGGCCCACAAACAAGCTGTGGATAGTTTCCTTGAAGCCAGAGCATGAAGAAAGAACAAATACAAAAGCCGAAAGAGGGACCTTTAGATCTTCAGTCTAACGCTCTCCCAACTGAGCTATTTCGGCAATTCACTAATTTTAATTCTGTGGCACCCTTGACAATTCACATGCATGTGACTCACAATTTTGACACTCAAAATGTACATCATAGCCAATATGGGGATCGAACCCATGACCTTGGCGTTATTAGCACCACACTCTAACCAACTCAGCTAACCGGCCATTGCTATTTTGTTCAATTGTTGAAATGCACCGAGCCTCTGCAAGTGCTGGCACGTAAACAAACAAGTCCACCAACAGCATAGCCTGACAAGACTGGACCCTCTAGGTTGCTTCTTGCGGAAATTCCAAACGGCTGGGGAATTAGCTCAAATGCTTTGCATGCGTGAGGTAGTGGGATCGATGCCTGCATTCTCCAAAAGCAAATTCTTTCATGGATCCAAGAAAACTCCAGTTCACACTTCATGCAGCCTTGTCTTACGACAACCTACTGTCATGTAAACAATGACAAGAAACTTTCCTGTAACACTGATGTCAAAATGTCAGATGAAAAAGCAAGAAATTACTTACTTTCAGAGGAGCAGCGTAGCACACACCATTGAGGCCCACAAACAAAGCTGTGGATAGTTTCCTTGAAGCCAGAGCATGAAGTAAGAACAAATACAAATGCCGAAACAGGGACCTTTAGATCTTCAGTCTAACGCTCTCCCAACTGAGCTATTTCGGCAATTCACTAATTTTAATTCTGTGGCACCCTTGACAATTCACATGCATGTGACTCACAATTTTGACACTCAAAATGTACATCATAGCCAGTACGGGGATCGAACCCATGACCTTGGCATTATTAGCACCACACTCTAACCAACTCAGCTAACCGGCCATTTGCTATTTTGCTCAATTGTTGAAATGCACCGAGCCTCTGCAAGTGCTGGCACGTAAACAAACAAGTCCACCAACAGCATAGCCTGACAAGACTGGACCCTCTAGGTTGCTTCTTGCGGAAATTCCAAACGGCTGGGGAATTAGCTCAAATGCTTTGCATGCGTGAGGTAGTGGGATCGATGCCTGCATTCTCCAAAAGCAAATTCTTTCATGGATCCAAGAAAACTCCAGTTCACACTTCATGCAGCCTTGTCTTACGACAACCTACTGTCATGTAAACAATGACAAAAAACTTTCCTGTAACACTGATGTCAAAATGTCAGATGAAAAAGCAAGAAATTACTTACTTTCAGAGGAGCAGCGTAGCACACACCATTGAGGCCCACAAACAACGCTGTGGATAGTTTCCTTGAAGCCAGAGCATGAAGAAAGAACAAATACAAATGCCGAAACCCGGGACCTTTAGATCTTCAGTCTAACGCTCTCCCAACTGAGCTATTTCGGCAATTCACTAATTTTAATTCTGTGGCACCCTTGACAATTCACATGCATGTGACTCACAATTTTGACACTCAAAACGTACATCATAGCCAGTACGGGGATCGAACCCATGACCTTGGCGTTATTAGCACCACACTCTAACCAACTGAGCTAACCAGCCATTTGCTATTTTGCTCAATTGTGGCAATGCACCGAGCCTCTGCAAGTGCTGGCACGTAAACAAACAAGTCCACCAACAGCATAGCCTGACGAGACTGGACCCTCTAGGTTGCTTCTTGCGGAAATTCCAAACGTCTGGGGAATTAGCTCAAATGCTTTGCATGCGTGAGGTAGTGGGATCGATGCCTGCATTCTCCAAAAGCAAATTCTTTCATGGATCCAAGAAAACTCCAGTTCACACTTCATGCAGCCTTGTCTTACGACAACCTACTGTCATGTAAACAATGACAAGAAACTTTCCTGTAACACTGATGTCAAAATGTCAGATGAAAAAGCAAGAAATTACTTACTTTCAGAGGAGCAGCGTAGCACACACCATTGAGGCCCACAAACAAAGCTGTGGATAGTTTCCTTGAAGCCAGAGCATGAAGAAAGAACAAATACAAATGCCGAAACCCGGGATCGAACCAGGGACGTTTAGATCTTCAGTCTAACGCTCTCCCAACTGAGCTATTTCGGCAATTCACTAATATCAATTCTGTGGCACCCTTGACAATTCACATGCATGTGACTCACAATTTTGACACTCAAAATGTACATCATAGCCAGTACGGGGATCGAACCCATGACCTTGGCATTATTAGCACCACACTCTAACCAACTGAGCTAACCAGCCATTTGCCATTTTGCTCAATTGTGGCAATGCACCGAGCCTCTGCAAGTGCTGGCACGTAAACAAACAAGTCCACCAACAGCATAGCCTGACGAGACTGGACCCTCTAGGTTGCTTCTTGCGGAAATTCCAAACGTCTGGGGAATTAGCTCAAATGCTTTGCATGCGTGAGGTAGTGGGATCGATGCCTGCATTCTCCAAAAGCAAATTCTTTCATGGATCCAAGAAAACTCCAGTTCACACTTCATGCAGCCTTGTCTTACGACAACCTACTGTCATATAAACAATGACAAGAAACTCTCATGTAACACTGATGTCACAATGTCAGATGAAAAAGAAAGACATTACTTACTTTCAGAGGAGCAGCGTATCACACACTCTAACCAACTGAGCTAACCGGCCGCTGGCTACAGAGCACTATTGTTGAGATGCACCGAGCCTCTGTAAGTGCTGGAGCACAAACTAACAAGTCCACCAACAGCATAGCCTGACAAGACTGGACACTCTTGGTTGCTCCTTGTGGCAATTCCAAACAGCTGGGGAATTTGATCAATTGGTATTGTGTTTGCTTAGCATGCTATAGTTAGTGGGATCGATTCCCGCAATCCCCAAAAACAATTTTTGTTGTGGATCCAAGAAAGCTCCAGTTCACACTTCATGCAGCCTTGTCTTACGACAACCTACTCTCATGTAACAATGACAAGAAACTTTCCTGTAACACTGATGTCAAAATGTCAGATGAAAAAGCAAGAAATTACTTACTTTCAGAGGAGCAGCGTAGCACACACCATTGAGGCCCACAAACAAAGCTGTGGATAGTTTCCTTGAAGCCAGAGCATGAAGAAAGAACAAATACAAATGCCGAAACCCGGGATCGAACCAGGGACGTTTAGATCTTCAGTCTAACGCTCTCCCAACTGAGCTATTTCGGCAATTCACTAATATCAATTCTGTGGCACCCTTGACAATTCACATGCATGTGACTCACAATTTTGACACTCAAAATGTACATCATAGCCAGTACGGGGATCGAACCCATGACCTTGGCATTATTAGCACCACACTCTAACCAACTGAGCTAACCAGCCATTTGCCATTTTGCTCAATTGTGGCAATGCACCGAGCCTCTGCAAGTGCTGGCACGTAAACAAACAAGTCCACCAACAGCATAGCCTGACGAGACTGGACCCTCTAGGTTGCTTCTTGCGGAAATTCCAAACGTCTGGGGAATTAGCTCAAATGCTTTGCATGCGTGAGGTAGTGGGATCGATGCCTGCATTCTCCAAAAGCAAATTCTTTCATGGATCCAAGAAAACTCCAGTTCACACTTCATGCAGCCTTGTCTTACGACAACCTACTGTCATATAAACAATGACAAGAAACTGTCATGTAACAATGACAAGAAACTCTCATGTAACACTGATGTCACAATGTCAGATGAAAAAGAAAGACATTACTTACTTTCAGAGGAGCAGCGTATCACACACTCTAACCAACTGAGCTAACCGGCCGCTGGCTACAGAGCACAATTGTTGAGATGCACCGAGCCTCTGCAAGTGCTGGAGCACAAACTAACAAGTCCACCAACAGCATAGCCTGACAAGACTGGACACTCTTGGTTGCTCCTTGTGGCAATTCCAAACAGCTGGGGAATTTGATCAATTGGTATTGTGTTTGCTTAGCATGCTATAGGTAGTGGGATTGATTCCCGCATTCCCCAAAAACATTTTTTTTTGTGGATCCAAGAAAGCCCCACTTCACACTTCATGCAGCCTTGTCTTACGACAACCTACTGTCATGTAACAATGTCTGTAACACTGATGTCAAAATGTCAGATGAAAAAGCAAGAAATTACTTACTTTCAGAGGAGCAGCGTAGCACACACCATTGAGGCCCACAAACAAAGCTGTGGATAGTTTCCTTGAAGCCAGAGCATGAAGAAAGAACAAACACAAATGTCGAAACCGAACCAAGGACCTTTAGATCTTCAGTCTAACGCTCTCCCAACTGAGATATTTCGGCAATTCACTAATTTTAATTCTGTGGCACCCTTGACAATTCACATGCATGTGACTCACAATTTTGACACTCAAAATGTACATCATAGCCAATATGGGGATCGAACCCATGACCGTGGCGTTATTAGCACCACACTCTAACCAACTGAGCTAACCGGCCATTTGCTATTTTGCTCAATTGTTGAAATGCACCGAGCCTCTGCAAGTGCTGGCACGTAAACAAACAAGTCCACCAACAGCATAGCCTGACAAGACTGGACCCTCTAGGTTGCTTCTTGCGGAAGTTCCAAACGGCTGGGGAATTAGCTTAAATGCTTAGCATGCTATAGGTAGTGGGATCGATGCCCGCATTCCCCAAAAACATTTTTTTTTGTTGATCCAAGAAAGCTTCAGTTCACACTTCATGCAGCCTTGTCTTACGACAACCTACTGTCATGTAACAATGACAAGTAACTTTCCTGTAACACTGATGTCAAAATGTCAGATGAAAAAGCAAGAAATGACTTACTTTCAGAGGAGCAGAGTAGCACACACCATTGAGGCCCACAAACAAAGCTGTGGATAGTTTCCTTGAAGCCAGAGCATGAAGATAGAACAAATACAAATGCCGAAACCAGGGATCGAACCAGGGACCTTTAGATCTTCAGTCTAACGCTCTCCCAACTGAGCTATTTCGGCATTTCACTAATTTTAATTCTGTGGCACCCTTGACAATTCACATGCATGTGACTCACAATTTTGACACTCAAAATGTACATCATAGCCAGTACGGGGATCGAACCCATGACCTTGGCGTTATTAGCACCACACTCTAACCAACTTAGCTAACCGGCCATTTGCTATTTTGCTCAATTGTTGAAATGCACCGAGCCTCTGCAAGTGCTGGCACGTAAACAAACAAGTCCACCAACAGCATAGCCTGACAAGACTGGACCCTCTAGGTTGCTTCTTGCGGAAATTCCAAACGGCTGGGGAATTAGCTCAAATGCTTTGCATGCGTGAGGTAGTAGTACAATTCACATGCATGTGACTCACAATTTTGACACTCAAAATGTACATCATAGCCAGTACGGGGATCGAACCCATGACCTTGGCGTTATTAGCACCACACTCTAACCAACTGAGCTAACCGGCCATTTGCTATTTTGCTCAATTGTTGAAATGCACCGAGCCTCTGCAAGTGCTGGCACGTAAACAAACAAGTCCACCAACAGCATAGCCTGACAAGACTGGACCCTCTAGGTTGCTTCTTGCGGAAATTCCAAACGGCTGGGGAATTAGCTCAAATGCTTTGCATGCGTGAGGTAGTGGGATCGATGCCTGCATTCTCCAAAAGCAAATTCTTTCATGGATCCAAGAAAACTCCAGTTCACACTTCATGCAGCCTTGTCTTACGACAACCTACTGTCATGTAAACAATGACAAGAAACTGTCCTGTAACACTGATGTCAAAATGTCAGATGAAAAAGCAAGAAATTACTTACTTTCAGAGGAGCAGAGTAGCACACACCATTGAGGCCCACAAACAAAGCTGTGGATAGTTTCCTTGAAGCCAGAGCATGAAGAAAGAACAAATACAAATGCCGAAACCCGGGATCGAACCAGGGAACTTTAGATCTTCAGTCTAACGCTCTCCCAACTGAGCTATTTCGGCAATTCACTAATTTTAATTCTGTGGCACCCTTGACAATTCACATGCATGTGACTCACAATTTTGACACTCAAAATGTACATCATAGCCAGTACGGGGATCGAACCCATGACCTTGGCGTTATTAGCACCACACTCTAACCAACTGAGCTAACCGGCCATTTGCCATTTTGCTCAATTGTGGTAATGCACCGAGCCTCTGCAAGTGCTGGCACGTAAACAAACAAGTCCACCAACAGCATAGCCTGACGAGACTGGACCCTCTAGGTTGCTTCTTGCGGAAATTCCAAACGTCTGGGGAATTAGCTCAAATGCTTTGCATGCGTGAGGTAGTGGGATCGATGCCTGCATTCTCCAAAAGCAAATTCTTTCATGGATCCAAGAAAACTCCAGTTCACACTTCATGCAGCCTTGTCTTACGACAACCTACTGTCATGTAAACAATGACAAGAAACTTTCCTGTAACACTGATGTCAAAATGTCAGATGAAAAAGCAAGAAATTACTTACTTTCAGAGGAGCAGAGTAGCACACACCATTGAGGCCCACAAACAAAGCTGTGGATAGTTTCCTTGAAGCCAGAGCATGAAGAAAGAACAAATACAAATGCCAAAACCCGGGATCTAACCAGGGACCTTTAGATCTTCAGTCTAACGCTCTCCCAACTGAGCTATTTCAGCAATTCACTAATTTTAATTCTGTGGCACCCTTGACAATTCACATGCATGTGACTCACAATTTTGACACTCAAAATGTACATCATAGCCAGTACGGGGATCGAACCCATGACCTTGGCGTTATTAGCACCACACTCTAACCAACTGAGCTAACCAGCCATTTGCTATTTTGCTCAATTGTGGCAATGCACCGAGCCTCTGCAAGTGCTGGCACGTAAACAAACAAGTCCACCAACAGCATAGCCTGACAAGACTGGACCCTCTAGGTTGCTTCTTGCGGAAGTTCCAAACGGCTGGGGAATTAGCTTAAATGCTTAGCATGCTATAGGTAGTGGGATCGATGCCCGCATTCCCCAAAAACATTTTTTTTTGAAAAAGCAAGAAATTACTTACTTTCAGAGGAGCAGAGTAGCACACACCATTGAGGCCCACAAACAAAGCTGTGGATAGTTTCCTTGAAGCCAGAGCATGAAGAAAGAACAAATACAAATGCCAAAACCCGGGATCTAACCAGGGACCTTTAGATCTTCAGTCTAACGCTCTCCCAACTGAGCTATTTCAGCAATTCACTAATTTTAATTCTGTGGCACCCTTGACAATTCACATGCATGTGACTCACAATTTTGACACTCAAAATGTACATCATAGCCAGTACGGGGATCGAACCCATGACCTTGGCGTTATTAGCACCACACTCTAACCAACTGAGCTAACCAGCCATTTGCTATTTTGCTCAATTGTGGCAATGCACCGAGCCTCTGCAAGTGCTGGCACGTAAACAAACAAGTCCACCAACAGCATAGCCTGACAAGACTGGACCCTCTAGGTTGCTTCTTGCGGAAGTTCCAAACGGCTGGGGAATTAGCTTAAATGCTTAGCATGCTATAGGTAGTGGGATCGATGCCCGCATTCCCCAAAAACATTTTTTTTTGTTGATCCAAGAAAGCTTCAGTTCACACTTCATGCAGCCTTGTCTTACGACAACCTACTGTCATGTAACAATGACAAGTAACTTTCCTGTAACACTGATGTCAAAATGTCAGATGAAAAAGCAAGAAATTACTTACTTTCAGAGGAGCAGCGTAGCACACACCATTGAGGCCCACAAACAAAGCTGTGGATAGTTTCCTTGAAGCCAGAGCATGAAGAAAGAACAAATACAAATGCCGAAACCAGGGATCGAACCAGGGACCTTTAGATCTTCAGTCTAACGCTCTCCCAACTGAGCTATTTCGGCATTTCACTAATTTTAATTCTGTGGCACCCTTGACAATTCACATGCATGTGACTCACAATTTTGACACTCAAAATGTACATCATAGCCAGTACGGGGATCGAACCCATGACCTTGGCATTATTAGCACCACACTCTAACCAACTGAGCTAACCAGCCATTTGCTATTTTGCTCAATTGTGGCAATGCACCGAGCCTCTGCAAGTGCTGGCACGTAAACAAACAAGTCCACCAACAGCATAGCCTGACGAGACTGGACCCTCTAGGTTGCTTCTTGCGGAAATTCCAAACGGCTGGGGAATTAGCTCAAATGCTTTGCATGCGTGAGGTAGTGGGATCGATGCCTGCATTCTCCAAAAGCAAATTCTTTCATGGATCCAAGAAAACTCCAGTTCACACTTCATGCAGCCTTGTCTTACGACAACCTACTGTCATGTAAACAATGACAAGAAACTGTCATGTAACAATGACAAGAAACTCTCATGTAACACTGATGTCACAATGTCAGATGAAAAAGAAAGACATTACTTACTTTCAGAGGAGCAGCGTATCACACACTCTAACCAACTGAGCTAACCGGCCGCTGGCTACAGAGCACAATTGTTGAGATGCACCGAGCCTCTGCAAGTGCTGGAGCACAAACTAACAAGTCCACCAACAGCATAGCCTGACAAGACTGGACACTCTTGGTTGCTCCTTGTGGCAATTCCAAACAGCTGGGGAATTTGATCAATTGGTATTGTGTTTGCTTAGCATGCTATAGTTAGTGGGATCGATTCCCGCAATCCCCAAAAACAATTTTTGTTGTGGATCCAAGAAAGCTCCAGTTCACACTTCATGCAGCCTTGTCTTACGACAACCTACTGTCATGTAACAATGACAAGCAACTTTCCTGTAACACTGATGTCAAAATGTCAGATGAAAAAGCAAGAAATCACTTACTTTCAGAGGAGCAGCGTAGCACACACCATTGAGGCCCACAAACAAAGCTGTGGATAGTTTCCTTGAAGCCAGAGGATGAAGATAGAACAAATACAAATGCCGAAACCAGGGATCGAACCAGGGACCTTTAGATCTTCAGTCTAATGCTCTCCCAACTGAGCTATTTCGGCATTTCACTAATTTTAATTCTGTGGCACCCTTGACAATTCACATGCATGTGACTCACAATTTTGACACTCAAAATGTACATCATAGCCAGTACGGGGATCAAACCCATGACCTTGGCGTTATTAGCACCACACTCTAACCAACTGAGCTAACCGGCCATTTGCTATTTTGCTCAATTGTTGAAATGCACCGAGCCTCTGCAAGTGCTGGCACGTAAACAAACAAGTCCACCAACAGCATAGCCTGACAAGACTGGACCCTCTAGGTTGCTTCTTGCGGAAATTCCAAACGGCTGGGGAATTAGCTCAAATGCTTTGCATGCGTGAGGTAGTGGGATCGATGCCTGCATTCTCCAAAAGCAAATTCTTTAATGGATCCAAGAAAACTCCAGTTCACACTTCATGCAGCCTTGTCTTACGACAACCTACTGTCATGTAAACAATGACAAGGAACTTTCCTGTAACACTGATGTCAAAATGTCAGATGAAAAAGCAAGAAATTACTTACTTTCAGAGGAGCAGAGTAGCACACACCATTGAGGCCCACAAACAAAGCTGTGGATAGTTTCCTTGAAGCCAGAGCATGAAGAAAGAACAAATGCCGAAACCCAGGATCGAACCAGGGACCTTTAGATCTTCAGTCTAACGCTCTCCCAACTGAGCTATTTCGGCAATTCACTAATTTTAATTCTGTGGCACCCTTGACAATTCACATGCATGTGACTCACAATTTTGACACTCAAAAAGTACATCATAGCCAGTACGGGGATCGAACCCATGACCTTGGCATTATCAGCACCACACTCTAACCAACTGAGCTAACCAGCCATTTGCCATTTTGCTCAATTGTGGCAATGCACCGAGCCTCTGCAAGTGCTGGCACGTAAACAAACAAGTCCACCAACAGCATAGCCTGACGAGACTGGACCCTCTAGGTTGCTTCTTGCGGAAATTCCAAACGTCTGGGGAATTAGCTCAAATGCTTTGCATGCGTGAGGTAGTGGGATCGATGCCTGCATTCTCCAAAAGCAAATTCTTTCATGGATCCAAGAAAACTCCAGTTCACACTTCATGCAGCCTTGTCTTACGACAACCTACTGTCATGTAAACAATGACAAGAAACTGTCATGTAACAATGACAAGAAACTCTCATGTAACACTGATGTCACAATGTCAGATGAAAAAGAAAGACATTACTTACTTTCAGAGGAGCAGCGTATCACACACTCTAACCAACTGAGCTAACCGGCCGCTGGCTACAGAGCACAATTGTTGAGATGCACCGAGCCTCTGTAAGTGCTGGAGCACAAACTAACAAGTCCACCAACAGCATAGCCTGACAAGACTGGACACTCTTGGTTGCTCCTTGTGGCAATTCCAAACAGCTGGGGAATTTGATCAATTGGTATTGTGTTTGCTTAGCATGCTATAGTTAGTGGGATCGATTCCCGCAATCCCCAAAAACAATTTTTGTTGTGGATCCAAGAAAGCTCCAGTTCACACTTCATGCAGCCTTGTCTTACGACAACCTACTGTCATGTAACAATGACAAGCAACTTTCCTGTAACACTGATGTCAAAATGTCAGATGAAAAAGCAAGAAATCACTTACTTTCAGAGGAGCAGCGTAGCACACACCATTGAGGCCCACAAACAAAGCTGTGGATAGTTTCCTTGAAGCCAGAGCATGAAGATAGAACAAATACAAATGCCGAAACCAGGGATCGAACCAGGGACCTTTAGATCTTCAGTCTAATGCTCTCCCAACTGAGCTATTTCGGCATTTCACCAATTTTAATTCTGTGGCACCCTTGACAATTCACATGCATGTGACTCACAATTTTGACACTCAAAATGTACATCATAGCCAGTACGGGGATCAAACCCATGACCTTGGCGTTATTAGCACCACACTCTAACCAACTGAGCTAACCGGCCATTTGCTATTTTGCTCAATTGTTGAAATGCACCGAGCCTCTGCAAGTGCTGGCACGTAAACAAACAAGTCCACCAACAGCATAGCCTGACAAGACTGGACCCTCTAGGTTGCTTCTTGCGGAAATTCCAAACGGCTGGGGAATTAGCTCAAATGCTTTGCATGCGTGAGGTAGTGGGATCGATGCCTGCATTCTCCAAAAGCAAATTCTTTAATGGATCCAAGAAAACTCCAGTTCACACTTCATGCAGCCTTGTCTTACGACAACCTACTGTCATGTAAACAATGACAAGGAACTTTCCTGTAACACTGATGTCAAAATGTCAGATGAAAAAGCAAGAAATTACTTACTTTCAGAGGAGCAGAGTAGCACACACCATTGAGGCCCACAAACAAAGCTGTGGATAGTTTCCTTGAAGCCAGAGCATGAAGAAAGAACAAATGCCGAAACCCGGGATCGAACCAGGGACCTTTAGATCTTCAGTCTAACGCTCTCCCAACTGAGCTATTTCGGCAATTCACTAATTTTAATTCTGTGGCACCCTTGACAATTCACATGCATGTGACTCACAATTTTGACACTCAAAATGTACATCATAGCCAGTACGGGGATCGAACCCATGACCTTGGCATTATTAGCACCACACTCTAACCAACTGAGCTAACCAGCCATTTGCCATTTTGCTCAATTGTGGCAATGCACCGAGCCTCTGCAAGTGCTGGCACGTAAACAAACAAGTCCACCAACAGCATAGCCTGACGAGACTGGACCCTCTAGGTTGCTTCTTGCGGAAATTCCAAACGTCTGGGGAATTAGCTCAAATGCTTTGCATGCGTGAGGTAGTGGGATCGATGCCTGCATTCTCCAAAAGCAAATTCTTTCATGGATCCAAGAAAACTCCAGTTCACACTTCATGCAGCCTTGTCTTACGACAACCTACTGTCATGTAAACAATGACAAGAAACTGTCATGTAACAATGACAAGAAACTCTCATGTAACACTGATGTCACAATGTCAGATGAAAAAGAAAGACATTACTTACTTTCAGAGGAGCAGCGTATCACACACTCTAACCAACTGAGCTAACCGGCCGCTGGCTACAGAGCACAATTGTTGAGATGCACCGAGCCTCTGTAAGTGCTGGAGCACAAACTAACAAGTCCACCAACAGCATAGCCTGACAAGACTGGACACTCTTGGTTGCTCCTTGTGGCAATTCCAAACAGCTGGGGAATTTGATCAATTGGTATTGTGTTTGCTTAGCATGCTATAGTTAGTGGGATCGATTCCCGCAATCCCCAAAAACAATTTTTGTTGTGGATCCAAGAAAGCTCCAGTTCACACTTCATGCAGCCTTGTCTTACGACAACCTACTGTCATGTAACAATGACAAGCAACTTTCCTGTAACACTGATGTCAAAATGTCAGATGAAAAAGCAAGAAATCACTTACTTTCAGAGGAGCAGCGTAGCACACACCATTGAGGCCCACAAACAAAGCTGTGGATAGTTTCCTTGAAGCCAGAGCATGAAGATAAAACAAATACAAATGCCGAAACCAGGGATCGAACCAGGGACCTTTAGAGCTTCAGTCTAATGCTCTCCCAACTGAGCTATTTCGGCATTTCACTAATTTTAATTCTGTGGCACCCTTGACAATTCACATGCATGTGACTCACAATTTTGACACTCAAAATGTACATCATAGCCAGTACGGGGATCGAACCCATGACCTTGGCGTTATTAGCACCACACTCTAACCAACTGAGCTAACCGGCCATTTGCTATTTTGCTCAATTGTTGAAATGCACCGAGCCTCTGCAAGTGCTGGCACGTAAACAAACAAGTCCACCAACAGCATAGCCTGACAAGACTGGACCCTCTAGGTTGCTTCTTGCGGAAATTCCAAACGGCTGGGGAATTAGCTCAAACGCTTTGCATGCGTGAGGTAGTGGGATCGATGCCTGCATTCTCCAAAAGCAAATTCTTTAATGGATCCAAGAAAACTCCAGTTCACACTTCATGCAGCCTTGTCTTACGACAACCTACTGTCATGTAAACAATGACAAAAAACTGTCATGTAACAATGACAAGAAACTCTCATGTAACACTGATGTCACAATGTCAGATGAAAAAGAAAGACATTACTTACTTTCAGAGGAGCAGCGTATCACACACTCTAACCATCTGAGCTAACCGGCCGCTGGCTACAGAGCACAATTGTTGAGATGCACCGAGCCTCTGTAAGTGCTGGAGCACAAACTAACAAGTCCACCAACAGCATAGCCTGACAAGACTGGACACTCTTGGTTGCTCCTTGTGGCAATTCCAAACAGCTGGGGAATTTGATCAATTGGTATTGTGTTTGCTTAGCATGCTATAGTTAGTGGGATCGATTCCCGCAATCCCCAAAAACAATTTTTGTTGTGGATCCAAGAAAGCTCCAGTTCACACTTCATGCAGCCTTGTCTTACGACAACCTACTGTCATGTAACAATGACAAGCAACTTTCCTGTAACACTGATGTCAAAATGTCAGATGAAAAAGCAAGAAATCACTTACTTTCAGAGGAGCAGCGTAGCACACACCATTGAGGCCCACAAACAAAGCTGTGGATAGTTTCCTTGAAGCCAGAGCATGAAGATAGAACAAATACAAATGCCGAAACCAGGGATCGAACCAGGGACCTTTAGATCTTCAGTCAAACGCTCTCCCAACTGAGCTATTTCGGCATTTCACTAATTTTAATTCTGTGGCACCCTTGACAATTCACATGCATGTGACTCACAATTTTGACACTCAAAATGTACATCATAGTCAGTACGGGGATCGAACCCATGACCTTGGCGTTATTAGCACCACACTCTAACCAACTGAGCTAACCAGCCATTTGCTATTTTGCTCAATTGTGGCAATGCACCGAGCCTCTGCAAGTGCTGGCACGTAAACAAACAAGTCCACCAACAGCATAGCCTGACAAGACTGGACCCTCTAGGTTGCTTCATGCAGACTTCATGCACACTTCATGCAGCCTTGTCTTACGACAACCTACAGTCATGTAAACAATGACAAGAAACTGTCATGTAACAATGACAAGAAACTCTCATGTAACACTGATGTCACAATGTCAGATGAAAAAGAAAGACATTACTTACTTTCAGAGGAGCAGCGTATCACACACTCTAACCAACTGAGCTAACCGGCCGCTGGCTACAGAGCACAATTGTTGAGATGCACCGAGCCTCTGCAAGTGCTGGAGCACAAACTAACAAGTCCACCAACAGCATAGCCTGACAAGACTGGACACTCTTGGTTGCTCCTTGTGGCAATTCCAAACAGCTGGGGAATTTGATCAATTGGTATTGTGTTTGCTTAGCATGCTATAGTTAGTGGGATCGATTCCCGCAATCCCCAAAAACATTTTTTGTTGTGGATCCAAGAAAGCTCCAGTTCACACTTCATGCAGCCTTGTCTTACGACAACCTACTGTCATGTAACAATGACAAGCAACTTTCCTGTAACACTGATGTCAAAATGTCAGATGAAAAAGCAAGAAATGACTTACTTTCAGAGGAGCAGAGTAGCACACACCATTGAGGCCCACAAACAAAGCTGTGGATAGTTTCCTTGAAGCCAGAGCATGAAGATAGAACAAATACAAATGCCGAAACCAGGGATCGAACCAGGGACCTTTAGATCTTCAGTCTAACGCTCTGAACTGAGCTATTTCGGCATTTCACTAATTTTAATTCTGTGGCACCCTTGACAATTCACATGCATGTGACTCACAATTTTGACACTGAAAATGTACATCATAGCCAGTACGGGGATCGAACCCATAACCTTGGCGTTATTAGCACTACACTCTAACCAACTGAGCTAACCAGCCATTTGCTATTTTGCTCAATTGTTGAAATACACCGAGCCTCTGCAAGTGCTGGCACGTAAACAAACAAGTCCACCAACAGCATAGCCTGACAAGACTGGACCCTCTAGGTTGCTTCTTGCGGAAATTCCAAACGGCTGGGGAATTAGCTCAAATGCTTTGCATGCGTGAGGTAGTGGGATCGATGCCTGCATTCTCCAAAAGCAAATTCTTTCATGGATCCAAGAAAACTCCAGTTCACACTTCATGCAGCCTTGTCTTACGACAACCTACTGTCATGTAAACAATGACAAGAAACTTTCCTGTATCACTGATGTCAAAATGTCAGATGAAAAAGCAAGAAATTACTTACTTTCAGAGGAGCAGAGTAGCACACACCATTGAGGCCCACAAACAAAGCTGTGGATAGTTTCCTTGAAGCCAGAGCATGAAGAAAGAACAAATACAAATGCCGAAACCCGGGATCGAACCAGGGACCTTTAGATCTTCAGTCTAACACTCTCCCAACTGAGCTATTTCGGCAATTCGCTAATTTTAATTCTGTGGCACCCTTGACAATTTACATGCATGTGACTCACAATTTTGACACTCAAAATGTACATCATAGCCAGTACGGGGATCGAACCCATAACCTTGGCGTTATTAGCACCACACTCTAACCAACTGAGCTAACCGGCCATTTGCCATTTTGCGCAATTGTGGCAATGCACCGAGCCTCTGCAAGTGCTGGCACGTAAACAAACAAGTCCACCAACAGCATAGCCTGACGAGACTGGACCCTCTAGGTTGCTTCTTGCGGAAATTCCAAACGTCTGGGGAATTAGCTCAAATGCTTTGCATGCGTGAGGTAGTGGGATCGATGCCTGCATTCTCCAAAAGCAAATTCTTTCATGGATCCAAGAAAACTCCAGTTCACACTTCATGCAGCCTTGTCTTACGACAACCTACTGTCATGTAAACAATGACAAGAAACTTTCCTGTAACACTGATGTCAAAATGTCAGATGAAAAAGCAAGAAATTACTTACTTTCAGAGGAGCAGAGTAGCACACACCATTGAGGCCCACAAACAAAGCTGTGGATAGTTTCCTTGAAGCCAGAGCATGAAGAAAGAACAAATACAAATGCCGAAACCCGGGATCTAACCAAGGACCTTTAGATCTTCAGTCTAACGCTCTCCCAACTGAGCTATTTCGGCAATTCACTAATTTTAATTCTGTGGCACCCTTGACAATTCACATGCATGTGACTCACAATTTTGACACTCAAAATGTACATCATAGCCAGTACGGGGATCGAACCCATGACCTTGGCGTTATTAGCACCACACTCTAACCAACTGAGCTAACCGGCCATTTGCCATTTTGCTCAATTGTGGCAATGCACCGAGCCTCTGCAAGTGCTGGCACGTAAACAAACAAGTCCACCAACAGCATAGCCTGACGAGACTGGACCCTCTAGGTTGCTTCTTGCGGAAATTCCAAACGGCTGGGGAATTAGCTCAAATGCTTTGCATGCGTGAGGTAGTGGGATCGATGCCTGCATTCTCCAAAAGCAAATTCTTTCATGGATCCAAGAAAACTCCAGTTCACACTTCATGCAGCCTTGTCTTACGACAACCTACAGTCATGTAAACAATGACAAGAAACTGTCATGTAACAATGACAAGAAACTCTCATGTAACACTGATGTCACAATGTCAGATGAAAAAGAAAGACATTACTTACAGAGGAGCAGCGTATCACACACTCTAACCAACTGAGCTAACCGGCCGCTGGCTACAGAGCACAATTGTTGAGATGCACCGAGCCTCTGCAAGTGCTGGAGCACAAACTAACAAGTCCACCAACAGCATAGCCTGACAAGACTGGACACTCTTGGTTGCTCCTTGTGGCAATTCCAAACATGGGATCGAACCCATGACCTTGGCGTTATTAGCACCACACTCTAACCAACTGAGCTAACTGGCCATTTGCTATTTTGCTCAATTGTTGAAATGCACCGAGCCTCTGCAAGTGCTGGCACGTAAACAAACAAGTCCACCAACAGCATAGCCTGACAAGAGTGGACACTCTTGGTTGCTCCTTGTGGCAATTCCAAACAGCTGGGGAATTTGATCAATTGGTATTGTGTTTGCTTAGCATGCTATAGTTAGTGGGATCGATTCCCGCAATCCCCAAAAACAATTTTTGTTGTGGATCCAAGAAAGCTCCAGTTCACACTTCATGCAGCCTTGTCTTACGACAACCTACTGTCATGTAACAATGACAAGCAACTTTCCTGTAACACTGATGTCAAAATGTCAGATGAAAAAGCAAGAAATCACTTACTTTCAGAGGAGCAGAGGACCATTGAGGCCCACAAACAAAGCTGTGGATAGTTTCCTTGAAGCCAGAACAAATACAAATGCCGAAACCCGGGATCGAACCAGGGACCTTTAGATCTTCAGTCTAACGCTCTCCCAACTGAGCTATTTCGGCATTTCACTAATTTTAATTCTGTGGCACCCTTGACAATTCACATGCATGTGACTCACAATTTTGACACTCAAAATGTACATCATAGCCAGTACGGGGATCGAACCCATGACCTTGGCGTTATTAGCACCACACTCTAACCAACTGAGCTACCTGGCCATTTGCTATTTTGCTCAATTGTTGAAATGCACCGAGCCTCTGCAAGTGCTGGCACGTAAACAAACAAGTCCACCAACAGCATAGCCTGACAAGACTGGACCCTCTAGGTTGCTTCTTGCGGAAATTCCAAACGGCTGGGGAATTAGCTCAAATGCTTTGCATGCGTGAGGTAGTGGGATCGATGCCTGCATTCTCCAAAAGCAAATTCTTTCATGGATCCAAGAAAACTCCAGTTCACACTTCATGCAGCCTTGTCTTACGACAACCTACTGTCATGTAAACAATGACAAGAAACTGTCATGTGACAATGACAAGAAACTTTCCTGTAACACTGATGTCAAAATGTCAGATGAAAAAGCAAGAAATCACTTACTTTCAGAGGAGCAGCGTAGCACACACCATTGAGGCCCACAAACAAAGCTGTGGATAGTTTCCTTGAAGCCAGAGCATGAAGATAGAACAAATACAAATGCCGAAACCAGGGATCGAACCAGGGACCTTTAGATCTTCAGTCTAACACTCTAACTGAGCTATTTCGGCATTTCACTAATTTTAATTCTGTGGCACCCTTGACAATTCACATGCATGTGACTCACAATTTTGACACTCAAAATGTACATCATAGCCAGTACGGGGATCGAACCAATGACCTTGGCGTTATTAGCACCACACTCTAACCAACTGAGCTAACCGGCCATTTGCTATTTTGCTCAATTGTTGAAATGCACCGAGCCTCTGCAAGTGCTGGCACGTAAACAAACAAGTCCACCAACAGCATAGCCTGACAAGACTGGACCCTCTAGGTTGCTTCTTGCGGAAATTCCAAACGGCTGGGGAATTAGCTCAAATGCTTTGCATGCGTGAGGTAGTGGGATCGATGCCTGCATTCTCCAAAAGCAAATTCTTTCATGGATCCAAGAAAACTCCAGTTCACACTTCATGCAGCCTTGTCTTACGACAACCTACAGTCATGTAAACAATGACAAGAAACTGTCATGTAACAATGACAAGAAACTCTCATGTAACACTGATGTCACAATGTCAGATGAAAAAGAAAGACATTACTTACTTTCAGAGGAGCAGCGTATCACACACTCTAACCAACTGAGCTAACCGGCCGCTGGCTACAGAGCACAATTGTTGAGATGCACCGAGCCTCTGCAAGTGCTGGAGCACAAACTAACAAGTCCACCAACAGCATAGCCTGACAAGACTGGACACTCTTGGTTGCTCCTTGTGGCAATTCCAAACAGCTGGGGAATTTGATCAATTGGTATTGTGTTTGCTTAGCATGCTATAGTTAGTGGGATCGATTCCCGCAATCCCCAAAAACATTTTTTGTTGTGGATCCAAGAAAGCTCCAGTTCACACTTCATGCAGCCTTGTCTTACGACAACCTACTGTCATGTAACAATGACAAGCAACTTTCCTGTAACACTGATGTCAAAATGTCAGATGAAAAAGCAAGAAATGACTTACTTTCAGAGGAGCAGAGTAGCACACACCATTGAGGCCCACAAACAAAGCTGTGGATAGTTTCCTTGAAGCCAGAGAATGAAGATAGAACAAATACAAATGCCGAAACCCGGGATCGAACCAGGGACTTTTAAATCTTCAGTCTAACGCTCTCCCAACTGAGCTATTTCGGCAATTCACTAATTTTAATTCTGTGGCACCCTTGACAATTCACATGCATGTGACTCACAATTTTGACACTCAAAATGTACATCATAGCCGGTACGGGGATCGAACCCATGACCTTGGCGTTATTAGCACCACACTCTAACCAACTGAGCTAACTGGCCATTTGCTATTTTGCTCAATTGTTGAAATGCACCGAGCCTCTGCAAGTGCTGGCACGTAAACAAACAAGTCCACCAACAGCATAGCCTGACAAGAGTGGACACTCTTGGTTGCTCCTTGTGGCAATTCCAAACAGCTGGGGAATTTGATCAATTGGTATTGTGTTTGCTTAGCATGCTATAGTTAGTGGGATCGATTCCCGCAATCCCCAAAAACAATTTTTGTTGTGGATCCAAGAAAGCTCCAGTTCACACTTCATGCAGCCTTGTCTTACGACAACCTACTGTCATGTAACAATGACAAGCAACTTTCCTGTAACACTGATGTCAAAATGTCAGATGAAAAAGCAAGAAATCACTTACTTTCAGAGGAGCAGAGGACCATTGAGGCCCACAAACAAAGCTGTGGATAGTTTCCTTGAAGCCAGAACAAATACAAATGCCGAAACCCGGGATCGAACCAGGGACCTTTAGATCTTCAGTCTAACGCTCTCCCAACTGAGCTATTTCGGCATTTCACAAATTTTAATTCTGTGGCACCCTTGACAATTCACATGCATGTGACTCACAATTTTGACACTCAAAATGTACATCATAGCCAGTACGGGGATCGAACCCATGACCTTGGCGTTATTAGCACCACACTCTAACCAACTGAGCTACCTGGCCATTTGCTATTTTGCTCAATTGTTGAAATGCACCGAGCCTCTGCAAGTGCTGGCACGTAAACAAACAAGTCCACCAACAGCATAGCCTGACAAGACTGGACCCTCTAGGTTGCTTCTTGCGGAAATTCCAAACGGCTGGGGAATTAGCTCAAATGCTTTGCATGCGTGAGGTAGTGGGATCGATGCCTGCATTCTCCAAAAGCAAATTCTTTCATGGATCCAAGAAAACTCCAGTTCACACTTCATGCAGCCTTGTCTTACGACAACCTACTGTCATGTAAACAATGACAAGAAACTGTCATGTAACAATGACAAGAAACTTTCCTGTAACACTGATGTCAAAATGTCAGATGAAAAAGCAAGAAATCACTTACTTTCAGAGGAGCAGCGTAGCACACACCATTGAGGCCCACAAACAAAGCTGTGGATAGTTTCCTTGAAGCCAGAGCATGAAGATAGAACAAATACAAATGCCGAAACCAGGGATCGAACCAGGGACCTTTAGATCTTCAGTCTAACACTCTAACTGAGCTATTTCGGCATTTCACTAATTTTAATTCTGTGGCACCCTTGACAATTCACATGCATGTGACTCACAATTTTGACACTCAAAATGTACATCATAGCCAGTACGGGGATCGAACCAATGACCTTGGCGTTATTAGCACCACACTCTAACCAACTGAGCTAACCGGCCATTTGCTATTTTGCTCAATTGTTGAAATGCACCGAGCCTCTGCAAGTGCTGGCACGTAAACAAACAAGTCCACCAACAGCATAGCCTGACAAGACTGGACCCTCTAGGTTGCTTCTTGCGGAAATTCCAAACGGCTGGGGAATTAGCTCAAATGCTTTGCATGCGTGAGGTAGTGGGATCGATGCCTGCATTCTCCAAAAGCAAATTCTTTCATGGATCCAAGAAAACTCCAGTTCACACTTCATGCAGCCTTGTCTTACGACAACCTACAGTCATGTAAACAATGACAAGAAACTGTCATGTAACAATGACAAGAAACTCTCATGTAACACTGATGTCACAATGTCAGATGAAAAAGAAAGACATTACTTACTTTCAGAGGAGCAGCGTATCACACACTCTAACCAACTGAGCTAACCGGCCGCTGGCTACAGAGCACAATTGTTGAGATGCACCGAGCCTCTGCAAGTGCTGGAGCACAAACTAACAAGTCCACCAACAGCATAGCCTGACAAGACTGGACACTCTTGGTTGCTCCTTGTGGCAATTCCAAACAGCTGGGGAATTTGATCAATTGGTATTGTGTTTGCTTAGCATGCTATAGTTAGTGGGATCGATTCACGCAATCCCCAAAAACATTTTTTGTTGTGGATCCAAGAAAGCTCCAGTTCACACTTCATGCAGCCTTGTCTTACGACAACCTACTGTCATGTAACAATGACAAGCAACTTTCCTGTAACACTGATGTCAAAATGTCAGATGAAAAAGCAAGAAATGACTTACTTTCAGAGGAGCAGAGTAGCACACACCATTGAGGCCCACAAACAAAGCTGTGGATAGTTTCCTTGAAGCCAGAGAATGAAGATAGAACAAATACAAATGCCGAAACCAGGGATCGAACCAGGGACCTTTAGATCTTCAGTCTAACACTCTGAACTGAGCTATTTCGGCATTTCACTAACTCTAATTCTGTGGCACCCTTGACAATTCACATGCATGTGACTCACAATTTTGACACTCAAAATGTACATCATAGCCAGTACGGGGATCGAACCCATGACCTTGGCGTTATTAGCACCACACTCTAACCAACTGAGCTAACCAGCCATCTGCTACTTTGCTCAATTGTTGAAATGCACCGAGCCTCTGCAAGTGCTGGCACGTAAACAAACAAGTCCACCAACAGCATAGCCTGACAAGACTGGACACTCTTGGTTGCTCCTTGTGGCAATTCCAAACAGCTGGGGAATTTGATCAATTGGTATTGTGTTTGCTTAGCATGCTATAGTTAGTGGGATCGATTCCCGCAATCCCCAAAAACAATTTTTGTTGTGGATCCAAGAAAGCTCCAGTTCACACTTCATGCAGCCTTGTCTTACGACAACCTACTGTCATGTAACAATGACAAGCAACTTTCCTGTAACACTGATGTCAAAATGTCAGATGAAAAAGCAAGAAATCACTTACTTTCAGAGGAGCAGAGGACCATTGAGGCCCACAAACAAAGCTGTGGATAGTTTCCTTGAAGCCAGAACAAATACAAATGCCGAAACCCGGGATCGAACCAGGGACCTTTAGATCTTCAGTCTAACGCTCTCCCAACTGAGCTATTTCGGCATTTCACTAATTTTAATTCTGTGGCACCCTTGACAATTCACATGCATGTGACTCACAATTTTGACACTCAAAATGTACATCATAGCCAGTACGGGGATCGAACCCATGACCTTGGCATTATTAGCACCACACTCTAACCAACTGAGCTACCTGGCCATTTGCTATTTTGCTCAATTGTTGAAATGCACCGAGCCTCTGCAAGTGCTGGCACGTAAACAAACAAGTCCACCAACAGCATAGCCTGACAAGACTGGACCCTCTAGGTTGCTTCTTGCGGAAATTCCAAACGGCTGGGGAATTAGCTCAAATGCTTTGCATGCGTGAGGTAGTGGGATCGATGCCTGCATTCTCCAAAAGCAAATTCTTTCATGGATCCAAGAAAACTCCAGTTCACACTTCATGCAGCCTTGTCTTACGACAACCTACTGTCATGTAAACAATGACAAGAAACTGTCATGTGACAATGACAAGAAACTTTCCTGTAACACTGATGTCAAAATGTCAGATGAAAAAGCAAGAAATCACTTACTTTCAGAGGAGCAGCGTAGCACACACCATTGAGGCCCACAAACAAAGCTGTGGATAGTTTCCTTGAAGCCAGAGCATGAAGATAGAACAAATACAAATGCCGAAACCAGGGATCGAACCAGGGACCTTTAGATCTTCAGTCTAACACTCTAACTGAGCTATTTCGGCATTTCACTAATTTTAATTCTGTGGCACCCTTGACAATTCACATGCATGTGACTCACAATTTTGACACTCAAAATGTACATCATAGCCAGTACGGGGATCGAACCAATGACCTTGGCGTTATTAGCACCACACTCTAACCAACTGAGCTAACCGGCCATTTGCTATTTTGCTCAATTGTTGAAATGCACCGAGCCTCTGCAAGTGCTGGCACGTAAACAAACAAGTCCACCAACAGCATAGCCTGACAAGACTGGACCCTCTAGGTTGCTTCTTGCGGAAATTCCAAACGGCTGGGGAATTAGCTCAAATGCTTTGCATGCGTGAGGTAGTGGGATCGATGCCTGCATTCTCCAAAAGCAAATTCTTTCATGGATCCAAGAAAACTCCAGTTCACACTTCATGCAGCCTTGTCTTACGACAACCTACAGTCATGTAAACAATGACAAGAAACTGTCATGTAACAATGACAAGAAACTCTCATGTAACACTGATGTCACAATGTCAGATGAAAAAGAAAGACATTACTTACTTTCAGAGGAGCAGCGTATCACACACTCTAACCAACTGAGCTAACCGGCCGCTGGCTACAGAGCACAATTGTTGAGATGCACCGAGCCTCTGCAAGTGCTGGAGCACAAACTAACAAGTCCACCAACAGCATAGCCTGACAAGACTGGACACTCTTGGTTGCTCCTTGTGGCAATTCCAAACAGCTGGGGAATTTGATCAATTGGTATTGTGTTTGCTTAGCATGCTATAGTTAGTGGGATCGATTCCCGCAATCCCCAAAAACATTTTTTGTTGTGGATCCAAGAAAGCTCCAGTTCACACTTCATGCAGCCTTGTCTTACGACAACCTACTGTCATGTAACAATGACAAGCAACTTTCCTGTAACACTGATGTCAAAATGTCAGATGAAAAAGCAAGAAATGACTTACTTTCAGAGGAGCAGAGTAGCACACACCATTGAGGCCCACAAACAAAGCTGTGGATAGTTTCCTTGAAGCCAGAGAATGAAGATAGAACAAATACAAATGCCGAAACCAGGGATCGAACCAGGGACCTTTAGATCTTCAGTCTAACACTCTGAACTGAGCTATTTCGGCATTTCACTAACTCTAATTCTGTGGCACCCTTGACAATTCACATGCATGTGACTCACAATTTTGACACTCAAAATGTACATCATAGCCAGTACGGGGATCGAACCCATGACCTTGGCGTTATTAGCACCACACTCTAACCAACTGAGCTAACCAGCCATCTGCTACTTTGCTCAATTGTTGAAATGCACCGAGCCTCTGCAAGTGCTGGCACGTAAACAAACAAGTCCACCAACAGCATAGCCTGACAAGACTGGACCCTCTAGGTTGCTTCTTGCGGAAATTCCAAACGGCTGGGGAATTAGCTCAAATGCTTTGCATGCGTGAGGTAGTGGGATCGATGCCTGCATTCTCCAAAAGCAAATTCTTTCATGGATCCAAGAAAACTCCAGTTCACACTTCATGCAGCCTTGTCTTACGACAACCTACTGTCATGTAAACAATGACAAGAAACTTTCCTGTAACACTGATGTCAAAATGTCAGATGAAAAAGCAAGAAATTACTTACTTTCAGAGGAGCAGAGTAGCACACACCATTGAGGCCCACAAACAAAGCTGTGGATAGTTTCCTTGAAGCCAGAGCATGAAGAAAGAACAGATACAAATGCCGAAACCCGGGATCGAACCAGGGACTTTTAAATCTTCAGTCTAACGCTCTCCCAACTGAGCTATTTCGGCAATTCACTAATTTTAATTCTGTGGCACCCTTGACAATTCACATGCATGTGACTCACAATTTTGACACTCAAAATGTACATCATAGCCAGTACGGGGATCAAACCCATGACCTTGGCGTGATTAGCACCACACTCTAACCAACTGAGCTAACCAGCCATTTGCCATTTTGCTCAATTGTGGCAATGCACCGAGCCTCTGCAAGTGCTGGCACGTAAACAAACAAGTCCACCAACAGCATAGCCTGACGAGACTGGACCCTCTAGGTTGCTTCTTGCGGAAATTCCAAACGTCTGGGGAATTAGCTCAAATGCTTTGCATGCGTGAGGTAGTGGGATCGATGCCTGCATTCTCCAAAAGCAAATTCTTTCATGGATCCAAGAAAACTCCAGTTCACACTTCATGCAGCCTTGTCTTACGACAACCTACTGTCATGTAAACAATGACAAGAAACTGTCATGTAACAATGACAAGAAACTCTCATGTAACACTGATGTCACAATGTCAGATGAAAAAGAAAGACATTACTTACTTTCAGAGGAGCAGCGTATCACACACTCTAACCAACTGAGCTAACCGGCCGCTGGCTACAGAGCACAATTGTTGAGATGCACCGAGCCTCTGTAAGTGCTGGAGCACAAACTAACAAGTCCACCAACAGCATAGCCTGACAAGACTGGACACTCTTGGTTGCTCCTTGTGGCAATTCCAAACAGCTGGGGAATTTGATCAATTGGTATTGTTTTTGCTTAGCATGCTATAGTTAGTGGGATCGATTCCCGCAATCCCCAAAAACAATTTTTGTTGTGGATCCAAGAAAGCTCCAGTTCACACTTCATGCAGCCTTGTCTTACGACAACCTACTGTCATGTAACAATGACAAGCAACTTTCCTGTAACACTGATGTCAAAATGTCAGATGAAAAAGCAAGAAATTACTTAGTTTCAGAGGAGCAGCGTAGCACACACCATTGAGGCCCACAAACAAAGCTGTGGATAGTTTCCTTGAAGCCAGAGCATGAAGATAGAACAAATACAAATGCTGAAACCAGGGATCGAACCAGGGACCTTTAGATCTTCAGTCTAACGCTCTCCCAACTGAGCTATTTCGGCATTTCACTAATTTTAATTCTGTGGCACCCTTGACAATTCACATGCATGTGACTCACAATTTTGACACTCAAAATGTACATCATAGCCAGTACGGGGATCGAACCCATAACCTTGGCGTTATTAGCACCACACTCTAACCAACTGAGCTAACCAGCCATTTGCCATTTTGCTCAATTGTGGCAATGCACCGAGCCTCTGCAAGTGCTGGCACGTAAACAAACAAGTCCACCAACAGCATAGCCTGACGAGACTGGACCCTCTAGGTTGCTTCTTGCGGAAATTCCAAACGTCTGGGGAATTAGCTCAAATGCTTTGCATGCGTGAGGTAGTGGGATCGATGCCTGCATTCTCCAAAAGCAAATTCTTTCATGGATCCAAGAAAACTCCAGTTCACACTTCATGCAGCCTTGTCTTACGACAACCTACTGTCATGTAAACAATGACAAGAAACTTTCCTGTAACACTGATGTCAAAATGTCAGATGAAAAAGCAAGAAATTACTTACTTTCAGAGGAGCAGCGTAGCACACACCATTGAGGCCCACAAACAAAGCTGTGGATAGTTTCCTTGAAGCCAGAGCATGAAGAAAGAACAAATGCAAATGCCGAAACCCGGGATCGAACCAGGGACCTTTAGATCTTCAGTCTAACGCTCTCCCAACTGAGCTATTTCGGCAATTCAGTAATTTTAATTCTGTGGCACCCTTGACAATTCACACGCATGTGACTCACAATTTTGACACTCAAAATGTACATCATAGCCAATATGAGGATCGAACCCATGACCTTGGGGTTATTAGCACCACACTCTAACCAACTCAGCTAACCGGCCATTTACTATTTTGCTCAATTGTTGAAATGCACCGAGCCTCTGCAAGTGCTGGAACGTAAACAAACAAGTGCACCAACAGCATAGCCTGACAAGACTGGACCCTCTAGGTTGCTTCTTGCGGAAATTCCAAACGGCTGGGGAATTAGCTCAAATGCTTTGCATGCGTGAGGTAGTGGGATCGATGCCTGCATTCTCCAAAAGCAAATTCTTTCATGGATCCAAGAAAACTCCAGTTCACACTTCATGCAGCCTTGTCTTACGACAACCTACTGTCATGTAAACAATGACAAGGAACTTTCCTGTAACACTGATGTCAAAATGTCAGATGAAAAAGCAAGAAATTACTTACTTTCAGAGGAGCAGCGTAGCACACACCATTGAGGCCCACAAACAAAGCTGTGGATAGTTTCCTTGAAGCCAGAGCATGAAGAAAGAACAAATACAAATGCCGAAACCCGGGATCGAACCAGGGACCTTTAGATCTTCAGTCTAACGCTCTCCCAACTGAGCTATTTCAGCAATTCACTAATTTTAATTCTGTGGCACCCTTGACAATTCACATGCATGTGACTCACAATTTTGACACTCAAAATGTACATCATAGCCAGTACGGGGATCAAACCCATGACCTTGGCGTTATTAGCACCACACTCTGACCAACTGAGCTAACCAGCCATTTGCTTTTTTGCTCAATTGTGGCAATGCACCGAGCCTCTGCAAGTGCTGGCACGTAAACAAACAAGTCCACCAACAGCATAGCCTGACGAGACTGGACCCTCTAGGTTGCTTCTTGCGGAAATTCCAAACGGCTGGGGAATTAGCTCAAATGCTTTGCATGCGTGAGGTAGTGGGATCGATGCCTGCATTCTCCAAAAGCAAATTATTTAATGGATCCAAGAAAACTACAGTTCACACTTCATGCAGCCTTGTCTTACGACAACCTACTGTCATGTCAACAATGACAAGAAACTGTCATGTAACAATGACAAGAAACTCTCATGTAACACTGATGTCACAATGTCAGATGAAAAAGAAAGACGTTACTTACTTTCAGAGGAGCAGCGTATCACACACTCTAACCAACTGAGCTAACCGGCCGCTGGCTACAGAGCACAATTGTTGAGATGCACCGAGCCTCTGCAAGTGCTGGAGCACAAACTAACAAGTCCACCAACAGCATAGCCTGACAAGACTGGACACTCTTGGTTGCTCCTTGTGGCAATTCAAAACAGCTGGGGAATTTGATCAATTGGTATTGTGTTTGCTTAGCATGCTATAGTTAGTGGGATCGATTCCCGCATTTCCCAAAAACATTTTTTTTTGTGGATCCAAGAAAGCTCCAGTTCACACTTCATGCAGCCTTGTCTTTCGACAACCTACTGTCATGTAACAATGACAAGCAACTTTCCTGTAACACTGATGTCAAAATGTCAGATGTAAAAGCAAGAAATTACTTACTTTCAGAGGAGCAGCGTAGCACACACCATTGAGGCCCACAAACAAAGCTGTGGATAGTTTCCTTGAAGCCAGAGTATGAAGAAAGAAGAAATACAAATGCCGAAACAGGGACCTTTAGATCTTCAGTCTAACGCTCTCCCAACTGAGCTATTTCGGCAATTCACTAATTTTAATTCTGTGGCACCCTTGACAATTCACATGCATGTGACTCACAATTTTGACACTCAAAATGTACATCATAGCCAATATGGGGATCAAACCCATGACCTTGGCGTTATTAGCACCACACTCTAACCAACTCAGCTAACCGGCCATTAGCTATTTTGCTCAATTGTTGAAATGCACCGAGCCTCTGCAAGTGCTGGCACGTAAACAAACAAGTCCACCAACAGCATAGCCTGACAAGACTGGACCTTCTAGGTTGCTTCTTGCGGAAATTCCAAACGGCTGGGGAATTAGCTCAAATGCTTTGCATGCGTGAGGTAGTGGGATCGATGCCTGCATTCTCCAAAAGCAAATTCTTTCATGGATCCAAGAAAACTCCAGTTCACACTTCATGCAGCCTTGTCTTACGACAACCTACTGTCATGTAAACAATGACAAGAAACTTTCCTGTAACACTGATGTCAAAATGTCAGATGAAAAAGCAAGAAATTACTTACTTTCAGAGGAGCAGCGTAGCACACACCATTGAGGCCCACAAACAAAGCTGTGGATAGTTTCCTTGAAGCCAGAGCATGAAGAAAGAACAAATGCAAATGCCGAAACCCGGGATCGAACCAGGGACCTTTAGATCTTCAGTCTAACGCTCTCCCAACTGAGCTATTTCGGCAATTCAGTAATTTTAATTCTGTGGCACCCTTGACAATTCACACGCATGTGACTCACAATTTTGACACTCAAAATGTACATCATAGCCAATATGAGGATCGAACCCATGACCTTGGGGTTATTAGCACCACACTCTAACCAACTCAGCTAACCGGCCATTTGCTATTTTGCTCAATTGTTGAAATGCACCGAGCCTCTGCAAGTGCTGGAACGTAAACAAACAAGTGCACCAACAGCATAGCCTGACAAGACTGGACCCTCTAGGTTGCTTCTTGCGGAAATTCCAAACGGCTGGGGAATTAGCTCAAATGCTTTGCATGCGTGAGGTAGTGGGATCGATGCCTGCATTCTCCAAAAGCAAATTCTTTCATGGATCCAAGAAAACTCCAGTTCACACTTCATGCAGCCTTGTCTTACGACAACCTACTGTCATGTAAACAATGACAAGGAACTTTCCTGTAACACTGATGTCAAAATGTCAGATGAAAAAGCAAGAAATTACTTACTTTCAGAGGAGCAGCGTAGCACACACCATTGAGGCCCACAAACAAAGCTGTGGATAGTTTCCTTGAAGCCAGAGCATGAAGAAAGAACAAATACAAATGCCGAAACCCGGGATCGAACCAGGGACCTTTAGATCTTCAGTCTAACGCTCTCCCAACTGAGCTATTTCAGCAATTCACTAATTTTAATTCTGTGGCACCCTTGACAATTCACATGCATGTGACTCACAATTTTGACACTCAAAATGTACATCATAGCCAGTACGGGGATCAAACCCATGACCTTGGCGTTATTAGCACCACACTCTGACCAACTGAGCTAACCAGCCATTTGCTTTTTTGCTCAATTGTGGCAATGCACCGAGCCTCTGCAAGTGCTGGCACGTAAACAAACAAGTCCACCAACAGCATAGCCTGACGAGACTGGACCCTCTAGGTTGCTTCTTGCGGAAATTCCAAACGGCTGGGGAATTAGCTCAAATGCTTTGCATGCGTGAGGTAGTGGGATCGATGCCTGCATTCTCCAAAAGCAAATTATTTAATGGATCCAAGAAAACTACAGTTCACACTTCATGCAGCCTTGTCTTACGACAACCTACTGTCATGTCAACAATGACAAGAAACTGTCATGTAACAATGACAAGAAACTCTCATGTAACACTGATGTCACAATGTCAGATGAAAAAGAAAGACGTTACTTACTTTCAGAGGAGCAGCGTATCACACACTCTAACCAACTGAGCTAACCGGCCGCTGGCTACAGAGCACAATTGTTGAGATGCACCGAGCCTCTGCAAGTGCTGGAGCACAAACTAACAAGTCCACCAACAGCATAGCCTGACAAGACTGGACACTCTTGGTTGCTCCTTGTGGCAATTCAAAACAGCTGGGGAATTTGATCAATTGGTATTGTGTTTGCTTAGCATGCTATAGTTAGTGGGATCGATTCCCGCATTTCCCAAAAACATTTTTTTTTGTGGATCCAAGAAAGCTCCAGTTCACACTTCATGCAGCCTTGTCTTTCGACAACCTACTGTCATGTAACAATGACAAGCAACTTTCCTGTAACACTGATGTCAAAATGTCAGATGTAAAAGCAAGAAATTACTTACTTTCAGAGGAGCAGCGTAGCACACACCATTGAGGCCCACAAACAAAGCTGTGGATAGTTTCCTTGAAGCCAGAGTATGAAGAAAGAAGAAATACAAATGCCGAAACAGGGACCTTTAGATCTTCAGTCTAACGCTCTCCCAACTGAGCTATTTCGGCAATTCACTAATTTTAATTCTGTGGCACCCTTGACAATTCACATGCATGTGACTCACAATTTTGACACTCAAAATGTACATCATAGCCAATATGGGGATCAAACCCATGACCTTGGCGTTATTAGCACCACACTCTAACCAACTCAGCTAACCGGCCATTAGCTATTTTGCTCAATTGTTGAAATGCACCGAGCCTCTGCAAGTGCTGGCACGTAAACAAACAAGTCCACCAACAGCATAGCCTGACAAGACTGGACCTTCTAGGTTGCTTCTTGCGGAAATTCCAAACGGCTGGGGAATTAGCTCAAATGCTTTGCATGCGTGAGGTAGTGGGATCGATGCCTGCATTCTCCAAAAGCAAATTCTTTAATGGATCCAAGAAAACTACAGTTCACACTTCATGCAGCCTTGTCTTACGACAACCTACTGTCATGTAAACAATGACAAGAAACTTTCCTGTAACACTGATGTCAAAATGTCAGATGAAAAAGCAAGAAATGACTTACTTTCAGAGGAGCAGCGTAGCACACACCATTGAGGCCCACAAACAAAGCTGTGGATAGTTTCCTTGAAGCCAGAGCATGAAGAAAGAACAAATACAAATGCCGAAACCCGGGATCGAACCAGGGACCTTTAGATCTTCAGTCTAACGCTCTCCCAACTGAGCTATTTCGGCAATTCACTAATATTAATTCTGTGGCACCCTTGACAATTCACACGCATGTGACTCACAATTTTGACATTCAAAATGTACATCATAGCCAGTACGGGGATCGAACCCATGACCTTGGCGTTATTAGCACCACACTCTAACCAACTGAGCTAACCAGCCATTTGCTATTTTGCTCAATTGTGGCCATGCACCGAGCCTCTGCAAGTGCTGGCACGTAAACAAACAAGTCCACCAACAGCATAGCCTGACGAGACTGGACCCTCTAGGTTGCTTCTTGCGGAAATTCCAAACGGCTGGGGAATTAGCTCAAATGCTTTGCATGCGTGAGGTAGTGGGATCGATGCCTGCATTCTCCAAAAGCAAATTCTTTCATGGATCCAAGAAAACTCCAGTTCACACTTCATGCAGCCTTGTCTTACGACAACCTACTGTCATGTAAACAATGACAAGAAACTGTCATGTAACAATGACAAGAAACTCTCATGTAACACTGATGTCACAATGTCAGATGAAAAAGAAAGACATTACTTACTTTCAGAGGAGCAGCGTATCACACACTCTAACCAACTGAGCTAACCGGCCGCTGGCTACAGAGCACAATTGTTGAGATGCACCGAGCCTCTGCAAGTGCTGGAGCACAAACTAACAAGTCCACCAACAGCATAGCCTGACAAGACTGGACACTCTTGGTTGCTCCTTGTGGCAATTCCAAACAGCTGGGGAATTTGATCAATTGGTATTGTGTTTGCTTAGCATGCTATAGGTAGTGGGATCGATTCCCGCAATCCCCAAAAACATTTTTTTTTGTGGATCCAAGAAAGCCCCACTTCACACTTCATGCAGCCTTGTCTTACGACAACCTACTGTCATGTAACAATGACAAGCAACTTTCCTGTAACACTGATGTCAAAATGTCATATGAAAAAGCAAGAAATTACTTACTTTCAGAGGAGCAGCGTAGCACACACCATTGAGGCCCACAAACAAAGCTGTGGATAGTTTCCTTGAAGCCAGAGCATGAAGAAAGAACAAATACAAATGCCGAAACAGGGACCTTTAGATCTTCAGTCTAACGCTCTCCCAACTGAGCTATTTCGGCAATTCACTAATTTTAATTCTGTGGCACCCTTGACAATTCACATGCATGTGACTCACAATTTTGACACTCAAAATGTACATCATAGCCAGTACGGGGATCAAACCCATGACCTTGGCATTATTAGCACCACACTCTAACCAACTGAGCTAACCAGCCATTTGCTATTTTGCTCAATTGTGGCAATGCACCGAGCCTCTGCAAGTGCTGGCACGTAAACAAACAAGTCCACCAACAGCATAGCCTGACGAGACTGGACCCTCTAGGTTGCTTCTTGCGGAAATTCCAAACGGCTGGGGAATTAGCTCAAATGCTTTGCATGCGTGAGGTAGTGGGATCGATGCCTGCATTCTCCAAAAGCAAATTCTTTCATGGATCCAAGAAAACTCCAGTTCACACTTCATGCAGCCTTGTCTTACGACAACCTACTGTCATGTAAACAATGACAAGAAACTGTCATGTAACAATGACAAGAAACTCTCATGTAACACTGATGTCACAATGTCAGATGAAAAAGAAAGACATTACTTACTTTCAGAGGAGCAGCGTATCACACACTCTAACCAACTGAGCTAACCGGCCGCTGGCTACAGAGCACAATTGTTGAGATGCACCGAGCCTCTGTAAGTGCTGGAGCACAAACTAACAAGTCCACCAACAGCATACCCTGACAAGACTGGACACTCTTGGTTGCTCCTTGTGGCAATTCCAAACAGCTGGGGAATTTGATCAATTGGTATTGTGTTTGCTTAGCATGCTATAGGTAGTGGGATCGATTCCCGCAATCCCCAAAAACATTTTTTTTTGTGGATCCAAGAAAGCCCCACTTCACACTTCATGCAGCCTTGTCTTACGACAACCTACTGTCATGTAACAATGACAAGCAACTTTCCTGTAACACTGATGTCAAAATGTCAGATGAAAAAGCAAGAAATTACTTACTTTCAGAGGAGCAGCGTAGTACACACCATTGAGGCCCACAAACAAAGCTGTGGATAGTTTCCTTGAAGCCAGAGCATGAAGAAAGAACAAATACAAATGCCGAAACAGGGACCTTTAGATGTTCAGTCTAACGCTCTCCCAACTGAGCTATTTCGGCAATTCACTAATTTTAATTCTGTGGCAGCCTTGACAATTCACATGCATGTGACTCACAATTTTGACACTCAAAATGTACATCATAGCCAGTACGGGGATCGAACCCATGACCGTGGCGTTATTAGCACCACACTCTAACCAACTGAGCTAACCAGCCATTTGCTATTTTGCTCAATTGTTGAAATGCACCGAGCCTCTGCAAGTGCTGGCACGTAAACAAACAAGTCCACCAACAGCATAGCCTGACGAGACTGGACCCTCTAGGTTGCTTCTTGCGGAAATTCCAAACGGCTGGGGAATTAGCTCAAATGCTTTGCATGCGTGAGGTAGTGGGATCGATGCCTGCATTCTCCAAAAGCAAATTCTTTCATGGATCCAAGAAAACTCCAGTTCACACTTCATGCAGCCTTGTCTTACGACAACCTACTGTCATGTAAACAATGACAAGAAACTGTCATGTAACAATGACAAGAAACTCTCATGTAACACTGATGTCACAATGTCAGATGAAAAAGAAAGACATTACTTACTTTCAGAGGAGCAGCGTATCACACACTCTAACCAACTGAGCTAACCGGCCGCTGGCTACAGAGCACAATTGTTGAGATGCACCGAGCCTCTGTAAGTGCTGGAGCACAAACTAACAAGTCCACCAACAGCATAGCCTGACAAGACTGGACACTCTTGGTTGCTCCTTGTGGCAATTACAAACAGCTGGGGAATTTGATCAATTGGTATTGTGTTTGCTTAGCATGCTATAGGTAGTGGGATCGATTCCCGCAATCCCCAAAAACATTTTTTTTTGTGGATCCAAGAAAGCCCCACTTCACACTTCATGCAGCCTTGTCTTACGACAACCTACTGTCATGTAACAATGACAAGCAACTTTCCTGTAACACTGATGTCAAAATGTCAGATGAAAAAGCAAGAAATTACTTACTTTCAGAGGAGCAGCGTAGCACACACCATTGAGGCCCACAAACAAAGCTGTGGATAGTTTCCTTGAAGCCAGAGCATGAAGAAAGAACAAATACAAATGCCGAAACAGGGACCTTTAGAAGTTCAGTCTAACGCTCTCCCAACTGAGCTATTTCGGCAATTCACTAATTTTAATTCTGTGGCACCCTTGACAATTCACATGCATGTGACTCACAATTTTGACACTCAAAATGTACATCATAGCCAGTACGGGGATCGAACCCATGACAGTGGCGTTATTAGCACCACACTCTAACCAACTGAGCTAACCAGCCATTTGCTATTTTGCTCAATTGTTGAAATGCACCGAGCCTCTGCAAGTGCTGGCACGTAAACAAACAAGTCCACCAACAGCATAGACTGACAAGACTGGACCCTCTAGGTTGCTTCTTGCGGAAATTCCAAACGGCTGGGGAATTAGCTCAAATGCTTTGCATGCGTGAGGTAGTGGGATCGATGCCTGCATTCTCCAAAAGCAAATTCTTTCATGGATCCAAGAAAACTCCAGTTCACACTTCATGCAGCCTTGTCTTACGACAACCTACTGTCATGTAAACAATGACAAGAAACTTTCCTGTAACACTGATGTCAAAATGTCAGATGAAAAAGCAAGGAATTACTTACTTTCAGAGGAGCAGAGTAGCACACACCATTGAGGCCCACAAACAAAGCTGTGGATAGTCTCCTTGAAGCCAGAGCATGAAGAAAGAACAAATACAAATACCGAAACCCGGGATCGAACCAGGGACCTTTAGATCTTCAGTCTAACGCTCTCCCAACTGAGCTATTTCGGCAATTCACTAATTTTTATTCTGTGGCACCCTTGACAATTCACATGCATGTGACTCACAATTTTGACACTCAAAATGTACATCATAGCCAGTACGGGGATCGAACCCATGACCTTGGCGTTATTAGCACCACACTCTAACCAACTGAGCTAACCAGCCGTTTGCTATTTTGCTCAATTGTGGCAATGCACCGAGCCTCTGCAAGTGCTGGCACGTAAACAAACAAGTCCACCAACAGCATAGCCTGACGAGACTGGACCCTCTAGGTTGCTTCTTGCGGAAATTCCAAACGGCTGGGGAATTAGCTCAAATGCTTTGCATGCGTGAGGTAGTGGGATCGATGCCTGCATTCTCCAAAAGCAAATTCTTTCATGGATCCAAGAAAACTCCAGTTCACACTTCATGCAGCCTTGTCTTACGACAACCTACTGTCATGTAAACAATGACAAGAAACTGTCATGTAACAATGACAAGAAACTCTCATGTAACACTGATGTCACAATGTCAGATGAAAAAGAAAGACATTACTTACTTTCAGAGGAGCAGCGTATCACACACTCTAACCAACTGAGCTAACCGGCCGCTGGCTACAGAGCACAATTGTTAAGATGCACCGAGCCTCTGCAAGTGCTGGAGCACAAACTAACAAGTCCACCAACAGCATAGCCTGACAAGACTGGACACTCTTGGTTACTCCTTGTGGCAATTCCAAACAGCTGGGGAATTTGATCAATTGGTATTGTGTTTGCTTAGCATGCTATAGTTAGTGGGATCGATTCCCGCAATCCCCAAAAACATTTTTTGTTGTGGATCCAAGAAAGCTCCAGTTCACACTTCATGCAGCCTTGTCTTACGACAACCTACTGTCATGTAACAATGACAAGCAACTTTCCTGTAACACTGATGTCAAAATGTCAGATGAAAAAGCAAGAAATGACTTACTTTCAGAGGAGCAGCGTAGCACACACCATTGAGGCCCACAAACAAAGCTGTGGATAGTTTCCTTGAAGCCAGAGCATGAAGATAGAACAAATACAAATGCCGAAACCAGGGATCTTTAGTCTAACGCTCTCCCAACTGAGCTATTTCGGCATTTCACTAATTTTAATTATGTGGCACCCTTGACAATTCACATGCATGTGACTCACAATTTTGACACTCAATATGTACATCATAGCCAGTACGGGGATCGAACCCATGACCTTGGCGTTATTAGCACCACACTCTAACCAACTGAGCTAACCGGCCATTTGCTATTTTTCTCAATTGTTGAAATGCACCGAGCCTCTGCAAGTGCTGGCACGTAAACAAACAAGTCCACCAACAGCATAGCCTGACAAGACTGGACCCTCTAGGTTGCTTCTTGCGGAAATTCCAAACGGCTGGGGAATTAGCTCAAATGCTTTGCATGCGTGAGGTAGTGGGATCGATGCCTGCATTCTCCAAAAGCAAATTCTTTCATGGATCCAAGAAAACTCCAGTTCACACTTCATGCAGCCTTGTCTTACGACAACCTACTGTCATGTAAACAATGACAAGAAACTGTCATGTAACAATGACAAGAAACTCTCATGTAACACTGATGTCACAATGTCAGATGAAAAAGAAAGACATTACTTACTTTCAGAGGAGCAGCGTATCACACACTCTAACCAACTGAGCTAACCGGCCGCTGGCTACAGAGTACAATTGTTGAGATGCACTGAGCCTCTGTAAGTGCTGGAGCACAAACTAACAAGTCCACCAACAGCATAGCCTGACAAGACTGGACACTCTTGGTTGCTCCTTGTGGCAATTCCAAACAGCTGGGGAATTTGATCAATTGGTATTGTGTTTTCTTAGCATGCTATAGTTAGTGGGATCGATTCCCGCAATCCCCCAAAACAATTTTTGTTGTGGATCCAAGAAAGCTCCAGTTCACACTTCATGCAGCCTTGTTTTACGACAACCTACTGTCATGTAACAATGACAAGCAACTTTCCTGTAACACTGATGTCAAAATGTCAGATGAAAAAGCAAGATATCACTTAATTTCAGAGGAGCAGCGTAGCACACACCATTGAGGCCCACAAACAAAGCTGTGGATAGTTTCCTTGAAGCCAGAGCATGAAGATAGAACAAATACAAATGCCGAAACCAGGGATCAAACCAGGGACCTTTAGATCTTCAGTCTAACGCTCTCCCAACTGAGCTATTTCGGCATTTCACTAATTCTGTGGCACCCTTGACAATTCACATGCATGAAGATAGAACAAATACAAATGCCAAAACCAGGGATCGAACCAGGGACCTTTAGATCTTCAGTCTAACGCTCTCCCAACTGAGCTATTTCAGCATTTCACTAATTCTGTGGCACCCTTGACAATTCACATGCATGTGACTCACAATTTTGACACTCAAAATGTACATCATAGCCAGTACGGGGATCGAACCCATGACCTTGGCGTTATTAGCACCACACTCTAACCAACTGAGCTAACCGGCCATTTGCTATTTTGCTCAATTGTTGAAATGCACCGAGCCTCTGCAAGTGCTGGCACGTAAACAAACAAGTCCACCAACAGCATAGCCTGACAAGACTGGACCCTCTAGGTTGCTTCTTGCGGAAATTCCAAACGGCTGGGGAATTAGCTCAAATGCTTTGCATGCGTGAGGTAGTGGGATCGATGCCTGCATTCTCCAAAAGCAAATTCTTTCATGGATCCAAGAAAACTCCAGTTCACACTTCATGCAGCCTTGTCTTACGACAACCTACTGTCATGTAAACAATGACAAGAAACTTTCCTGTAACACTGATGTCAAAATGTCAGATGAAAAAGCAAGAAATTACTTACTTTCAGAGGAGCAGAGTAGCACACACCATTGAGGCCCACAAACAAAGCTGTGGATAGTTTCCTTGAAGCCAGAGCATGAAGAAAGAACAAATACAAATGCCGAAACCCGGGATTGAACCAGGGACCTTTAGATCTTCAGTCTAACGCTCTCCCAACTGAGCTATTTCGGCAATTCACTAATTTTAATTCTGTGGCACCCTTGACAATTCACATGCATGTGACTCACAATTTTGACACTCAAAATGTACATCATAGCCAGTACGGGGATCGAACCCATGACCTTGGCGTTATTAGCACCACACTCTAACCAACTGAGCTAACCAGCCATTTGCTATTTTGCTCAATTGTGGCAATGCACCGAGCCTCTGCAAGTGCTGGCACGTAAACAAACAAGTCCACCAACAGCATAGCCTGACGAGACTGGACCCTCTAGGTTGCTTCTTGCGGAAATTCCAAACGGCTGGGGAATTAGCTCAAATGCTTTGCATGCGTGAGGTAGTGGGATCGATGCCTGCATTCTCCAAAAGCAAATTCTTTCATGGATCCAAGAAAACTCCAGTTCACACTTCATGCAGCCTTGTCTTACGACAACCTACTGTCATGTAAACAATGACAAGAAACTGTCATGTAACAATGACAAGAAACTCTCATGTAACACTGATGTCACAATGTCAGATGAAAAAGAAAGACATTACTTACTTTCAGAGGAGCAGCGTATCACACACTCTAACCAACTGAGCTAACCGGCCGCTGGCTACAGAGCACAATTGTTGAGATGCACCGAGCCTCTGCAAGTGCTGGAGCACAAACTAACAAGTCCACCAACAGCATAGCCTGACAAGACTGGACACTCTTGGTTACTCCTTGTGGCAATTCCAAACAGCTGGGGAATTTGATCAATTGGTATTGTGTTTGCTTAGCATGCTATAGTTAGTGGGATCGATTCCCGCAATCCCCAAAAACATTTTTTGTTGTGGATCCAAGAAAGCTCCAGTTCACACTTCATGCAGCCTTGTCTTACGACAACCTACTGTCATGTAACAATGACAAGCAACTTTCCTGTAACACTGATGTCAAAATGTCAGATGAAAAAGCAAGAAATGACTTACTTTCAGAGGAGCAGCGTAGCACACACCATTGAGGCCCACAAACAAAGCTGTGGATAGTTTCCTTGAAGCCAGAGCATGAAGATAGAACAAATACAAATGCCGAAACCAGGGACCTTTAGATCTTCAGTCTAACGCTCTCCCAACTGAGCTATTTCGGCATTTCACTAATTCTGTGGCACCCTTGACAATTCACATGCATGTGACTCACAATTTTGACACTCAAAATGTACATCATAGCCAGTACGGGGATCGAACCCATGACCTTGGCGTTATTAGCACCACACTCTAACCAACTGAGCTAACCGGCCATTTGCTATTTTGCTCAATTGTTGAAATGCACCGAGCCTCTGCAAGTGCTGGCACGTAAACAAACAAGTCCACCAACAGCATAGCCTGACAAGACTGGACCCTCTAGGTTGCTTCTTGCGGAAATTCCAAACGGCTGGGGAATTAGCTCAAATGCTTTGCATGCGTGAGGTAGTGGGATCGATGCCTGCATTCTCCAAAAGCAAATTCTTTCATGGATCCAAGAAAACTCCAGTTCACACTTCATGCAGCCTTGTCTTACGACAACCTACTGTCATGTAAACAATGACAAGAAACTTTCCTGTAACACTGATGTCAAAATGTCAGATGAAAAAGCAAGAAATTACTTACTTTCAGAGGAGCAGAGTAGCACACACCATTGAGGCCCACAAACAAAGCTGTGGATAGTTTCCTTGAAGCCAGAGCATGAAGAAAGAACAAATACAAATGCCGAAACCCGGGATTGAACCAGGGACCTTTAGATCTTCAGTCTAACGCTCTCCCAACTGAGCTATTTCGGCAATTCACTAATTTTAATTCTGTGGCACCCTTGACAATTCACATGCATGTGACTCACAATTTTGACACTCAAAATGTACATCATAGCCAGTACGGGGATCGAACCCATGACCTTGGCGTTATTAGCACCACACTCTAACCAACTGAGCTAACCAGCCATTTGCTATTTTGCTCAATTGTGGCAATGCACCGAGCCTCTGCAAGTGCTGGCACGTAAACAAACAAGTCCACCAACAGCATAGCCTGACGAGACTGGACCCTCTAGGTTGCTTCTTGCGGAAATTCCAAACGGCTGGGGAATTAGCTCAAATGCTTTGCATGCGTGAGGTAGTGGGATCGATGCCTGCATTCTCCAAAAGCAAATTCTTTCATGGATCCAAGAAAACTCCAGTTCACACTTCATGCAGCCTTGTCTTACGACAACCTACTGTCATGTAAACAATGACAAGAAACTGTCATGTAACAATGACAAGAAACTCTCATGTAACACTGATGTCACAATGTCAGATGAAAAAGAAAGACATTACTTACTTTCAGAGGAGCAGCGTATCACACACTCTAACCAACTGAGCTAACCGGCCGCTGGCTACAGAGCACAATTGTTGAGATGCACCGAGCCTCTGCAAGTGCTGGAGCACAAACTAACAAGTCCACCAACAGCATAGCCTGACAAGACTGGACACTCTTGGTTACTCCTTGTGGCAATTCCAAACAGCTGGGGAATTTGATCAATTGGTATTGTGTTTGCTTAGCATGCTATAGTTAGTGGGATCGATTCCCGCAATCCCCAAAAACATTTTTTGTTGTGGATCCAAGAAAGCTCCAGTTCACACTTCATGCAGCCTTGTCTTACGACAACCTACTGTCATGTAAACAATGACAAGAAACTTTCCTGTAACACTGATGTCAAAATGTCAGATGAAAAAGCAAGAAATTACTTACTTTCAGAGGAGCAGAGTAGCACACACCATTGAGGCCCACAAACAAAGCTGTGGATAGTTTCCTTGAAGCCAGAGCATGAAGAAAGAACAAATACAAATGCCGAAACCCGGGATCGAACCAGGGACCTTTAGATCTTCAGTCTAACGCTCTCCCAACTGAGCTATTTCAGCAATTCACTAATTTTAATTCTGTGGCACCCTTGACAATTCACATGCATGTGACTCACAATTTTGACACTCAAAATGTACATCATAGCCAGTACGGGGATCGAACCCATGACCTTGGCGTTATTAGCACCACACTCTAACCAACTGAGCTAACCAGCCATTTGCTATTTTGCTCAATTGTGGCAATGCACCGAGCCTCTGCAAGTGCTGGCACGTAAACAAACAAGTCCACCAACAGCATAGCCTGACGAGACTGGACCCTCTAGGTTGCTTCTTGCGGAAATTCCAAACGTCTGGGGAATTAGCTCAAATGCTTTGCATGCGTGAGGTAGTGGGATCGATGCCTGCATTCTCCAAAAGCAAATTCTTTCATGGATCCAAGAAAACTCCAGTTCACACTTCATGCAGCCTTGTCTTACGACAACCTACTGTCATGTAAACAATGAAAAGAAACTGTCATGTAACAATGACAAGAAACTCTCATGTAACACTGATGTCACAATGTCAGATGAAAAAGAAAGACATTACTTACTTTCAGAGGAGCAGCGTATCACACACTCTAACCAACTGAGCTAACCGGCCGCTGGCTACAGAGCACAATTGTTGAGATGCACCGAGCCTCTGCAAGTGCTGGCACGAAAACAAACAAGTCCACCAACAGCATAGCCTGACAAGACTGGACCCTCTAGGTTGCTTCTTGCGGAAATTCCAAACGGCTGGGGAATTAGCTCAAATGCTTTGCATGCGTGAGGTAGTGGGATCGATGCCTGCATTCTCCAAAAGCAAATTCTTTCATGGATCCAAGAAAACTCCAGTTCACACTTCATGCAGCCTTGTCTTACGACAACCTACTGTCATGTAAACAATGACAAGAAACTGTCATGTAACAATGACAAGAAACTCTCATGTAACACTGATGTCACAATGTCAGATGAAAAAGAAAGACATTACTTACTTTCAGAGGAGCAGCGTATCACACACTCTAACCAACTGAGCTAACCGGCAGCTGGCTACAGAGCACAATTGTTGAGATGCACCGAGCCTCTGCAAGTGCTGGAGCACAAACTAACAAGTCCACCAACAGCATAGCCTGACAAGACTGGACACTCTTGGTTGCTCCTTGTGGCAATTCCAAACAGCTGGGGAATTTGATCAATTGGTATTGTGTTTGCTTAGCATGCTATAGTTAGTGGGATCGATTCCCGCAATCCCCAAAAACATTTTTTGTTGTGGATCCAAGAAAGCTCCAGTTCACACTTCATGCAGCCTTGTCTTACGACAACCTACTGTCATGTAACAATGACAAGCAACTTTCCTGTAACACTGATGTCAAAATGTCAGATGAAAAAGCAAGAAATGACTTACTTTCAGAGGAGCAGCGTAGCACACACCATTGAGGCCCACAAACAAAGCTGTGGATAGTTTCCTTGAAGCCAGAGCATGAACCCATGACCTTGGCGTTATTAGCACCACACTCTAACCAACTGAGCTAACCGGCCATTTGCTATTTTGCTCAATTGTTGAAATGCACCGAGCCTCTGCAAGTGCTGGCACGTAAACAAACAAGTCCACCAACAGCATAGCCTGACAAGACTGGACCCTCTAGGTTGCTTCTTGCGGAAATTCCAAACGGCTGGGGAATTAGCTCAAATGCTTTGCATGCGTGAGGTAGTGGGATCGATGCCTGCATTCTCCAAAAGCAAATTCTTTCATGGATCCAAGAAAACTCCAGTTCACACTTCATGCAGCCTTGTCTTACGACAACCTACTGTCATGTAACAATGACAAGCAACTTTCCTGTAACACTGATGTCAAAATGTCAGATGAAAAAGCAAGAAATGACTTACTTTCAGAGGAGCAGCGTAGCACACACCATTGAGGCCCACAAACAAAGCTGTGGATAGTTTCCTTGAAGCCAGAGCATGAAGATAGAACAAATACAAATGACGAAACCAGGGATCGAACCAGGGACCTTTCGATCTTCAGTCTAACGCTCTCCCAACTGAGCTATTTCGGAATTTCACTAGTTTTAATTCTGTGGCACCCTTGACAATTCACATGCATGTGACTCACAATTTTGACACTCAAAATGTACATCATAGCCAGTACGGGGATCGAACCCATGACCTTGGCGTTATTAGCACCACACTCTAACCAACTGAGCTAACCGGCCATTTGCTATTTTGCTCAATTGTTGAAATGCACCGAGCCTCTGCAAGTGCTGGCACGTAAACAAACAAGTCCACCAACAGCATAGCCTGACAAGACTGGACCCTCTAGGTTGCTTCTTGCGGAAATTCCAAACGGCTGGGGAATTAGCTCAAATGCTTTGCATGCGTGAGGTAGTGGGATCGATACCTGCATTCTCCAAAAGAAAATTCTTTCATGGATCCAAGAAAACTCCAGTTCACACTTCATGCAGCCTTGTCTTACGACAACCTACTGTCATGTAAACAATGACAAGAAACTTTCCTGTAACACTGATGTCAAAATGTCAGATGAAAAAGCAAGAAATTACTTACTTTCAGAGGAGCAGAGTAGCACACACCATTGAGGCCCACAAACAAAGCTGTGGATAGTTTCCTTGAAGCCAGAGCATGAAGAAAGAACAAACACAAATGCCGAAACCCGGGATCGAACCAGGGACCTTTAGATCTTCAGTCTATCGCTCTCCCAACTGAGCTATTTCGGCAATTCACTAATTTTAATTCTGTGGCACCCTTGACAATTCACATGCATGTGACTCACAATTTTGACACTCAAAATGTACATCATAGCCAGTACGGGGATCGAACCCATGACCTTGGCGTTATTAGCACCACACTCTAACCAACTGAGCTAACCAGCCATTTGCTATTTTGCTCAATTGTGGCAATGCACCGAGCCTCTGCAAGTGCTGGCACGTAAACAAACAAGTCCACCAACAGCATAGCCTGACGAGACTGGACCCTCTAGGTTGCTTCTTGCGGAAATTCCAAACGTCTGGGGAATTAGCTCAAATGCTTTGCATGCGTGAGGTAGTGGGATCGATGCCTGCATTCTCCAAAAGCAAATTCTTTCATGGATCCAAGAAAACTCCAGTTCACACTTCATGCAGCCTTGTCTTACGACAACCTACTGTCATGTAAACAATGAAAAGAAACTGTCATGTAACAATGACAAGAAACTCTCATGTAACACTGATGTCACAATGTCAGATGAAAAAGAAAGACATTACTTACTTTCAGAGGAGCAGCGTATCACACACTCTAACCAACTGAGCTAACCGGCCGCTGGCTACAGAGCACAATTGTTGAGATGCACCGAGCCTCTGTAAGTGCTGGAGCACAAACTAACAAGTCCACCAACAGCATAGCCTGACAAGACTGGATACTCTTGGTTGCTCCTTGTGGCAATTCCAAACAGCTGGGGAATTTGATCAATTGGTATTGTGTTTGCTTAGCATGCTATAGTTAGTGGGATCGATTCCCGCAATCCCCAAAAACATTTTTTGTTGTGGATCCAAGAAAGCTCCAGTTCACACTTCATGCAGCCTTGTCTTACGACAACCTACTGTCATGTAACAATGACAAGCAACTTTCCTGTAACACTGATGTCAAAATGTCAGATGAAAAAGCAAGAAATGACTTACTTTCAGAGGAGCAGCGTAGCACACACCATTGAGGCCCACAAACAAAGCTGTGGATAGTTTCCTTGAAGCCAGAGCATGAACCCATGACCTTGGCGTTATTAGCACCACACTCTAACCAACTGAGCTAACCGGCCATTTGCTATTTTGCTCAATTGTTGAAATGCACCGAGCCTCTGCAAGTGCTGGCACGTAAACAAACAAGTCCACCAACAGCATAGCCTGACAAGACTGGACCCTCTAGGTTGCTTCTTGCGGAAATTCCAAACGGCTGGGGAATTAGCTCAAATGCTTTGCATGCGTGAGGTAGTGGGATCGATACCTGCATTCTCCAAAAGCAAATTCTTTCATGGATCCAAGAAAACTCCAGTTCACACTTCATGCAGCCTTGTCTTACGACAACCTACTGTCATGTAAACAATGACAAGAAACTTTCCTGTAACACTGATGTCAAAATGTCAGATGAAAAAGCAAGAAATGACTTACTTTCAGAGGAGCAGAGTAGCACACACCATTGAGGCCCACAAACAAAGCTGTGGATAGTTTCCTTGAAGCCAGAGCATGAAGAAAGAACAAACACAAATGCCGAAACCCGGGATCGAACCAGGGACCTTTAGATCTTCAGTCTAACGCTCTCCCAACTGAGCTATTTCGGCAATTCACTAATTTTAATTCTGTGGCACCCTTGACAATTCACATGCATGTGACTCACAATTTTGACACTCAAAATGTACATCATAGCCAGTACGGGGATCGAACCCATGACCTTGGCGTTATTAGCACCACACTCTAACCAACTGAGCTAACCAGCCATTTGCTATTTTGCTCAATTGTGGCAATGCACCGAGCCTCTGCAAGTGCTGGCACGTAAACAAACAAGTCCACCAACAGCATAGCCTGACGAGACTGGACCCTCTAGGTTGCTTCTTGCGGAAATTCCAAACGTCTGGGGAATTAGCTCAAATGCTTTGCATGCGTGAGGTAGTGGGATCGATGCCTGCATTCTCCAAAAGCAAATTCTTTCATGGATCCAAGAAAACTCCAGTTCACACTTCATGCAGCCTTGTCTTACGACAACCTACTGTCATGTAAACAATGAAAAGAAACTGTCATGTAACAATGACAAGAAACTCTCATGTAACACTGATGTCACAATGTCAGATGAAAAAGAAAGACATTACTTACTTTCAGAGGAGCAGCGTATCACACACTCTAACCAACTGAGCTAACCGGCCGCTGGCTACAGAGCACAATTGTTGAGATGCACCGAGCCTCTGTAAGTGCTGGAGCACAAACTAACAAGTCCACCAACAGCATAGCCTGACAAGACTGGACACTCTTGGTTGCTCCTTGTGGCAATTCCAAACAGCTGGGGAATTTGATCAATTGGTATTGTGTTTGCTTAGCATGCTATAGTTAGTGGGATCGATTCCCGCAATCCCCAAAAACAATTGTTGTTGTGGATCCAAGAAAGCTCCAGTTCACACTTCATGCAGCCTTGTCTTACGACAACCTACTGTCATGTAACAATGACAAGCAACTTTCCTGTAACACTGATGTCAAAATGTCAGATGAAAAAGCAAGAAATCACTTACTTTCAGAGGAGCAGCGTAGCACACACCATTGAGGCCCACAAACAAAGCTGTGGATAGTTTCCTTGAAGCCAGAGCATGAAGATAGAACAAATACAAATGCCGAAACCAGGGATCGAACCAGGGACCTTTTCTTCAGTCTAACGCTCGCCCAACTGAGCTATTTTGGCAATTCACTCATTTTAATTCTGTGGCACCCTTGACAATTCACATGCATGTGACTCACAATTTTGACACTCAAAATGTACATCATAGCCAATATGGGGATCGAACCCATGACCTTGGCGTTATTAGCACCACGCTCTAACCAACTCAGCTAACCGGCCATTTGCTATTCTGCTCAATTGTTGAAATGCACCGAGCCTCTGCAAGTGCTGGCACGTAAACAAACAAGTCCACCAACAGCATAGCCTGACAAGACTGGACCCTCTAGGTTGCTTCTTGCGGAAATTCCAAACGGCTGGGGAATTAGCTCAAATGCTTTGTATGCGTGAGGTAGTGGGATCGATGCCTGCATTCTCCAAAAGCAAATTCTTTCATGGATCCAAGAAAACTCCAGTTCACACTTCATGCAGCCTTGTCTTACGACAACCTACTGTCATGTAAACAATGAAAAGAAACTGTCATGTAACAATGACAAGAAACTCTCATGTAACACTGATGTCACAATGTCAGATGAAAAAGAAAGACATTACTTACTTTCAGAGGAGCAGCGTATCACACACTCTAACCAACTGAGCTAACCGGCCGCTGGCTACAGAGCACAATTGTTGAGATGCACCGAGCCTCTGTAAGTGCTGGAGCACAAACTAACAAGTCCACCAACAGCATAGCCTGACAAGACTGGACACTCTTGGTTGCTCCTTGTGGCAATTCCAAACAGCTGGGGAATTTGATCAATTGGTATTGTGTTTGCTTAGCATGCTATAGTTAGTGGGATCGATTCCCGCAATCCCCAAAAACAATTTTTGTTGTGGATCCAAGAAAGCTCCAGTTCACACTTCATGCAGCCTTGTCTTACGACAACCTACTGTCATGTAACAATGACAAGCAACTTTCCTGTAACACTGATGTCAAAATGTCAGATGAAAAAGCAAGAAATCACTTACTTTCAGAGGAGCAGCGTAGCACACACCATTGAGGCCCACAAACAAAGCTGTGGATAGTTTCCTTGAAGCCAGAGCATGAAGATAGAACAAATACAAATGCCGAAACCAGGGATCGAACCAGGGACCTTTTCTTCAGTCTAACGCTCGCCCAACTGAGCTATTTTGGCAATTCACTCATTTTAATTCTGTGGCACCCTTGACAATTCACATGCATGTGACTCACAATTTTGACACTCAAAATGTACATCATAGCCAATATGGGGATCGAACCCATGACCTTGGCGTTATTAGCACCACACTCTAACCAACTCAGCTAACCGGCCATTTGCTATTCTGCTCAATTGTTGAAATGCACCGAGCCTCTGCAAGTGCTGGCACGTAAACAAACAAGTCCACCAACAGCATAGCCTGACAAGACTGGACCCTCTAGGTTGCTTCTTGCGGAAATTCCAAACGGCTGGGGAATTAGCTCAAATGCTTTGCATGCGTGAGGTAGTGGGATCGATGCCTGCATTCTCCAAAAGCAAATTCTTTCATGGATCCAAGAAAACTCCAGTTCACACTTCATGCAGCCTTGTCTTACGACAACATACTGCCATGTAACAATGACAAGCAACTTTCATCTAACACTGATGTCAAAATGTCAGATGAAAACGAAAACGTAGCACACACAATTGAGGCCCTTAAACAAAGCTGTGGGCAGTTTCCTTGAAGCCAAAGGAGAGCATAAAGATAGAACAAATCCTAATTCCGAAACCCTGGATCGAATCAGGGCCCTTTACATCTTCCGTCTAAAGCTCTCCCAACTGAGTTATTTCTGCAAGTCACTACACCTAATTCTGTGGCACCCTTGACGATACACACGCATGTGACTCACAATTTTGACACAAAATGTACCTCATGGCCAGTACGGGAACAAAGCGACGACCTTGGAGTTATTTGCATCACGCTCTAACCGACTGAGCTACCCAGCCAGCCACTGGCGAGGCGTATGCCGTTGAGTGTTGAGAGTCTGCGAGTGTGGTGAGGTTATGCGTGTCTCCCCGCTCTGTGCCCTGTGCTCGTGGGTCAGAGCGACCCAGGCCCTGTGTTTCCAGGGCTCGCGCTCTGTGCTCTGTGCTCGTGGGTCAGAGCGACCCATGCCCTGTGTTTCCAGGGCTCCCGCTCTGTGCTCTTGGGTCAGAGTGACCCAGCCAGCCACTGGCAAGGCGTATGCCGTTGAGTGTAGAGAGTCTGAGAGTGTGGTGAGGTTATGCGTGTCTCCCCGCTCTGTGCCCTGTGCTCGTGGGTCAGAGCGACCCAGGCCCTGTGTTTCCAGGGCTCCCACTCTGTGCTCTGTTCTCGTGGGTCAGAGCGACCCTGCCAGCCAATGGCGAGGCGAATGCCATTGAGTGTAGAGAGTCTGAGAGTGTGGCGAGGTTGTGCCTGGTTCCCTGCTCTGTGCTCTGCGCTCGTGGGTCAGAGCGACCCAGCCAGCCACTACACAGGTCCAGACATGCTCCGCTGTGTGCTAGAGAGTAGCCAAGTTGTTATTGTTGTGCTCTGTGCTCTGCGCTCGTGGGTCAGAGCGACACTGCCAGCCGCTGGCGAGGCGTATGCCGTTGAGTGTAGAGAGTCTGCGAGTGTGGCGAGGTTGTGCCTGGCTCCCCGCTTTGTGCTCTGTGCCCACGTGTCAGAGCAACCCAGCCAGCCACTACCTGTGTTTCCAGGGCTCCCACTCAGTGCTCCGTGCTCGTGGGTCAGAGCGACCCTGCTAGCCACTGGTGGGGCGTATGCCGTTGAGTGTAGAGAGTCTGCGAGTGTGGCGAGGTTGTGCCTGGCTCCCCGCTCTGTGCTCTGCGCTCGTGGGTCAGAGTGACCCAGCCAGCCACTACACAGGTCCAGACATGCCCCGCTGTGTGCTAGAGAGCAGCCAAGTGCTATAGTTGTGCTCTGTGCTCTGCGCTCATAGGTCAGAGCGACCCTGCCAGCCACTGGCGAGGTGTATGCCGTTGAGTGTAGAGAGTCTGTGAGTGTGGCGAGGTTGTGCGTGGTTCCCCGCTCTGTGCTCTGCGCTTGTGGGTCAGAGCGATCCTGCCAGCCACTACACAGGTCCAGACATGCCCCGCTGTGTGCTAGAGAGCAGCCAAGTGTTATTATTGTGCTCTGTGCTCTGCGCTCGTGGGTCAGAGCGACACTCCCAGCCGCTGGCGAGGCGTATGCCGTTGAGTGTAGAGGGTCTGCGAGTGTGGCGAGGTTATGCCTGGCTCCCCGCTTTGTGCTCTGTGCCCACGGGTCAGAGCGACCCGGCCAGCCACTACCTGTGTTTCCAGGGCTCCCACTCGGTGCTCTGTGCTCGTGGTTCAGAGCAACAATGCCAGCCGCTGGCGAGGCGTATGCCGTTGAGTGTAGAGAGTCTGCGAGTGTGGCGAGGTTGTTCGTGGATCCCCGCTCTGTGCTGTCTGCTCCTGGGTCAGAGCGATCCAGCCAGCCACTACCTGTGTTTCCAGCGCTCCCGCTCTATGCTCTGCGCTCGGTGGGTCAGAGAGACCCAGCCAGCCACTCCACAGGTCCACACATGCTCAGCTGTGTGCTAGAGAGCAGCTCGGGTGGGGTGGCTCAACTGCACACGGCTACACACGCGCACAAGCGAGCCTCGTGCATTTTCAGGTCTTGGTCTCCCGCGTAAGCCGACCGGCCGGCCGTAGGGAGGGTACTAATATTGTCAGCGGCACACACACCCACACCCACCCACACACACACACAGTGACTGGCGCCCCGCTCTTCACCGCTGCTCAGTGGACCCGATCAGTGGACCCGAGCGGTCATGGCCGTGCGTTTAATGGCATCGCAGGTTCTAGAACAGATCTTGTCCAGTGTGGACCAAGAAGACTACTCAGATTCCCAGGAGGAGGAGGAAGAGGAAGAGGTTTCGGAAGACGAAGATGGGGAGGAATACAACCCCGAGCGCCGCAAGGTCGACGATGCTTCTTCTCACTCTTCTGAGGAAGAGCCCGAGGAAGTCCCCGAGGACGAGCACGAGGACCAACACGAGGAGATCTGACTCCGGACCAAAGGGAGACGTCGTTGCTGTCGAAAAACGGCAAAATCGAATCATCCCGTGGCTTATGGCCGCCACCGCAGGGCCCTCGCGATCTGCCACACCGGGCTGGACGAGACTCCGGGCCCCACGGCCTATGCCGAAACCAGGCCCGTGATATCGCGTCCGCCTTCCACCTGTTTGTCACACCGCCGATAGAAAGGATAATTGTGGAAAAGACGAACCTGCACGGGGCCAGAAAATACGACGATGGCTGGCGACCCATGGACGCCACGGACCTGCGCACCTACGTAGGGCTGCTGATCCTAGTGGGCGTCTACAGGTCCCGAGGCGAGGCCACGGCAAGCCTGTGGGACGCCGAGAGCGGCAGGACCATGTTCCGAGCCACCATGCCGCTCTAGGTCTTTCACAGGTACTCGTGGCAGCTGCGATTCGACGACCGCCAGTCGAGACCCGCCAGACTCGCCACGGACAAACTCGCAGCCATACGAGAGGTCTGGGACATGTGGGAGGCACGGCTGCTGGCCCTCTACAACCCGGGGCCTGACGTGACGGTGGACGAGCAACTGGTCCCGTTCAGAGGTACTGTGCGTGCGTGTGCGTGACAGCATTAGCAGCAGTAGCAGCGTGTGTAACACAAAAGGTCGTTGGCCCCAATGAGAGAGTAACAAGGCTAATCTCTTCTCCCCTTATCCCCAGCAAGCCGGCGAAATACGTCTTATGTGGGTGGCCTGCGACGCCAAGTCCAGCTACGCTTGGAGGATGCAAGTGTACACCGGCAAGGCAGCCAGCGGAGGCCCCGAGAAGAACCAGGGGATCCGTGTCGTCCTCGATCTGACAACGGGACTGAGCGGTCGCAACGTCACCTGTGACAACTTCTTTACCTCCTACGAACTGGAATGGCGGCTCCTCGAGAGGAACCTCACCATGGTGGGCACGTTGAGAAAGAACAAGGCCGAACTCCCGCCCGCGCTGCTCGAGTCCAACGGCAGACAGGCCCTGTCCTCCAGGTTTGCCTTCACGCCCACCGCCACTCTAGTGTCCTACCTGGCAAAGAAAAACAAGAACGTTCTACTTTTGAGCACGCTGCAACATTAGCGATCGCCGCGACAGGAAGCCGGCCGTCATCCTAGACTACAACTGCAACAAGGGCGGCGTGGACAACCTAGACAAGGTGGTCGGCACCTACAGCTGCAGACGGATGACTGCCCTCTGGCCCCTGGTCGTCTTCCACAACATCTTCGACGTGTCCTCCTACAACGCCTTTGTCACATGGCGAGAGATCAAGCCTGACTGGATGCCTTGCAAGCGGAACAAGCGCAGGGTGTTCCTCGAGCAGCTGGGAAAGGCACTTGTGAAGCCGCTGATCCAAAGAAGGCAGCATCTCCCCCGCACCGAAGCGGCGTCAGCACTTGTCAAAGTCCTACAGAGTGCTACGGCGGCTTGTGATCAACAGCGCGAGGAGCCCGCCACTGGAACCGCCGCTGCCCCGCTCGCTGCCCCAGCCACCGGGGCAAGTAAGAGGAAGAGGTGTCAGCTCTGTCCACCCAAGAAGGACTCCAAGACACACACGGTGTGCTGCAGGTGTAAGAAATACATCTGCAAAGGCTGTTCACACGCATACTGTCACACTTGCGCACATTGGGCCTTTAGCCAGGACGGGAACAGGGTGACCCGGAGGACGCGGGGACTAGACACAATACGAGGACGACGGGAGGGATAACAATACATAACAGCCATACCCAAAGTCACAATGCCCGCAACACAGGGAAGGTAGTGTAGAGGGGGGGGGGGGGGGGGCGTTTTTAAAACCGATAAACAAACCCACACGGGGCCCAAGGGCACACGGGGAGCAGACTGCTGGAAATCAAACAGTGGCCTGCCCGTGAAATGTCCAGGATGTGAGTTTTGAGGCAGGTCCTCCCACTATTGTCCACCCGTATCCAACAGTCGCTATTGTATCCAACTTACTACTACAGGGAAGTGCCTAAATATCAGGTTGGGTTGTTAAAACAGTTTACATGTCTTAACACTGGGAAAGAAGTATCAGCTATATTCAGCATGAATGTTACGGCTAACCTGTTCATCTTTGTTGCAGCAATGCACTTGTATCTAAATGTGCATCTGTATGGGCAGCACGGTGGCAACAGTGATGACCCTGTATTTAACAAAGATTACCCGGGTATGGATGGGGGACTTGATCTTGACGGTGAATATCGGGCTATGGATGGGGGACCTGAGTTTGATGGAGAGCAGGGTTGTGAATGGAGGACCTGAGTTTGACAACCCTCTGTTAAAAGGTAGATCTAAAGTGTCCTGGGCTATCCTAGGTGGTTCGAGTGACCACTCTATACCTGACCTCATTGGGGTAGACAAAGGTTATTGCTACGGGGACATTTGTAGGGAATATGACACATGGAACGTTACTTACCGGGTGACATTGATGAAACAGTACCAAGTGTATAAACTTGATGGGAGATCTGCCTATCACTCTAGTTTGCTACTACGGTAAAGGCAAGTCTGACGTCTCTGTATTTTCTGTGGTGTTCAACTGGAAGACAACATCTACTCAGTCTCTAATAGCCAGTGGATCACAATACAAGGCAGGTCTACGGATCATGTTGACCTGTGCATCTGGACGATACATGGATGGACCCGGAACAGCCCTGGTAGATCGGCCTTACTACGCAGCCTGTCCTGTGGACTGTACCAGATACGAAGTGAGCACTGGCGCCAGACTACATTCCCTGGGTCTCAGTGTACTGAAGACTGAAGGTGTGAGGATGATGGACCCGGCTTCGGTCTCACTGAATCTGACACTGCTTCGAGAAAGTATGGGGGAGATGTAATTATAATAACAGTTGAATTGTTATATTGTATTAATTTGGTAAGATGGTGTTGCGGACCTCGTTGTCAATAATATACATTGGTAGCACTTGACATTTGCTTGTGCTCTACAAATGTGCTCTTCAGACATAGCAGCAAAAACAAATGTGTTGACACAGGAAGAAAAAGCAACATGATATAAACAAAGAAAATGAAAGGAAAAAGGAAAAAAGAAGAGGTTGAAATTAATGGGAACTTAGCAAGCCTAGGCAACAGATGAGAAAGTTTGGCTTTCAGGAAGAGGCTGGGTAGCGTGGCAGCGTGGTCTAAGGCTACTATGGCACAGGACGAGGTAGTTAAGGTAAGGGATTACCCCCTTGAAGTGGACAACAATGAATGGGAACATTATAACATTTGGCGAAACATATACACAATGATAAATACCACTCAGAAGGATGGCAATTCATGCAATAATTATGGCAAGTGTCATTCAGATAAAATCCCAAAGAGGGCGAGTGCGCTCCACCGTAAATGTTCATATTGCAAATGGACATCAAGTCAAGACCCAAGTGTCAATTTATAAAAAATAAAAAAACATTTTCAAAAATGTATCACCCCCTAAAAAAGTGCTTTCTGGACCGTTTTTTGAAATTCTTTCGATTTTTTTTGTCAATTACACATGTATAAGAACTGTATGAACATACCTTTGTCATATTTGATTGAGTTGTCCATAAGGCGCATGTTATGTCCATTTGCCATATATGATCATAGGACGTCAGCTTCTGAACCCAAAAGTCAGTGAACCAAATTGCATTTGTACTGCCCAAATGGTATATATCACTATGTTAAGCCCTGAATCAACCTAGGTCCATATGTCTTGTATGATGAGAGAGAAGAGGGACTGAAAAACTGCCAGGTAGGCCAGCTGAACATTTATTCAAAACATCCTCAATAGGCACTGATGAAGATTTGGTCTAAAGTGCATTTAGTGGCTTAAAAACGCGATGCAATTTCTAAAGGCGGCAACTTATTAGCAGCAAAACCTTGTGTCTTCATTTTGATGTCTCCAAATTGACTTTAGTTGCAGTGTAACGTTAGCTAGCTAGCTAAGAGATTAAGTGGAGACCACGAAATTTTTTCTTACAAACATTGCTAGTTAATGACAACATTTCCATCTGTCTAAAGTAAATTCGATGACATGATGATAATGGCAGTCGTTTCCTACTAAATATTTGCCTACTTTAGCAATGTCATCGTATTTCGAAGCCACTATAGTTGTCACGAATCCCGCTTCCTGAGTCTGTGTTTGCCTGTGTTTCTGTCCTGGAGTGTGTTTCCGATGTCCTGGAACGCACCCTGTCTGGTTGCCGGGCGAATTAGCTTGTTGGGAGATCGATGTTCACCCGCACCTGTATCCCATCAGTAATCTGCACACCTGTCCTGATCATCACCTCTCCCCTTCAAAAGCTCTGACCTGACATCCATTCCCTGCCGGATCGTTAGCCATGAACAGTATGTTGTGCCAGAGTATCAGCCTCAAGTTGGATAGAATTTGTTTTGTTGTTTGTTACGTATTGCTTGCCTTGAACTTACCTCTGTTTGTTCTGTCTTCAGTTACTCACCCGGATCATTTACCCCATTCCCGCCTGGTCGTCAGAGGATTCCGCTTCCCCATTGGATCCACCTATTTACTCCCATCAACTCATCACCGCTACCCGCTACACCACCTGGATATATCTACCCATTCACTTGTAAATAAATACTCACCTTTTTCCTACTCTCCTTGTCCTGGTCTGCTTCTGGGTTCGATTTTGAAGAATCGTGACAATAGTGTAATTTAGGCGAAACAGTCATAGCTCCCATTCAAAGTAATTTACTTTCGGACATCAATGTGTCTGTAGAACGTTGATAACAATGCCAATGACTTGACTGAAGAGAAATGCACACTAGCATTTTTCATAGCGAATAGAAAGGGGAGCAGGCGAGGAAGAGTGAGGATCGGAGCAGGCAGAGAGACAGTCAACCATGCGCATAGGGTATACCAGTGGTTCCTAACTTTTTTGGTTACTGTACCACCAACCGAATTTAGCCTTGCCCAGAGTACCCCTGAAGTACCCCCCCATGTGCATTTTACCAGTAAGCCTATGGTCTCAAGTACCCCCTGTGGTTAGGCCAAGAACCCTCAGTGGTCCTAGTACCCCTGGTTGAGAACCACTGGGCTATACTGTATGTTCCCCTCTCACCAGGCTCGAATATGACTCTCACATTATTAACTCATGTAGAATATCTCAACAGCATGGGATGTTAGGTGAGAAGGACAACTCCAATAAGAATCCCTATTGTAAACTGTCTAGGGTGATGACAATAGGGTATTAACTAGAGGTCGACCGATTGATCGGAATGGCCGATTAATTAGGGCCGATTTCCAGTTTTCATAACAATCAGAAATCGGTAAATTTGGGCGCCGATTTTGCCGATTTAAATTATTATATATTTTTTTCTTTACACCTTTATTTAACTAGGCAAGTCAGTTAAGAACACATTCTTATTTTCAATGACGGTCTAGGAACGTTCTAGAACAACAGATTTTTACCTTGTCAGCTGGGCGGATCCAATTTTGCACCCTTACGCTCTAACCACCTGATTACATTGCACTCCATGAGGAGCCTGCCTGTTACGCGAATGCAGTAAGCCAAGGTAAGTTGCTTGCTAGCATTAAACTTATCTTATAAAAAACAACAGGTTGCTCCAATGTGTACTTAACCATAAACTTCAATGCCTTTCTTAAAATCAATACACAAGTGTATATTTTTAAACCTGCATATTTAGCTAAAAGAAATCCAGGTTAGCAGGCAATATTAACCAGGTGAAATTGTGTCACCTCTTGCGTTCATTGCACGCAGAGTCAGGGTATAACGTTATGCAACAGTTTGGGCCGTCTGGCTCTTTGCGAACTAATTTGCCAGAATTTTACATAATTATGACATAATATTGAAGGTTGTGCAATACTTAGACTCATGGATGCCACCCGTTAGATGAAATATGGAACGGAATAAACGTTTTGTTTTCGAGGTGATCATTTCCGGATTTGACCTAAGGCTCGTATTTCTGTGTGTTTATTATAGTTAAGTCTATGATTTGATAGAGCAGTCTGACTGAGGGGTGGTAGGCAGCAGCAGGCTCGTAATAGTCAAAGGTATATGGTTTAGAGAGAAATAGCCGACGCGTTATAATTCCTGTAATAACTTGTGGCTGAACTTGAAAGAGGTTCCTTCGTTATTTTACCGTTCATGTCTTCCATAGAGAATGTCTTGATCTACTTCAAATAAGGTCTGTGTCCCGTGCAGGCTTAAACTGCCTTGGCGTTTTGATACCCTTGTAAATCTCACTAGGATAAGGTAACATTTGTCAATATATTTTCATAAATCCACTCTATACATTTTTTTATCTTCGCTTATATTTAGCCAATATTGATCAGTTACCTTGTCCTATGGATATCTACACAGTTAAAAAAATTGTCACGGTGGTGTAAGCCTACACGAAACACAACCTTATTTTAAGTTAATCTAAAAATATCCTTTGGAATAAATGAATGAAGGAACCGCTTTTCAGATTTTGCTAGAAGGTGTCATGGGAATTATGACTCGCACTTTGGTAGTCAATTCTTACCATGCCCATTATTAAAATAGGATTTCCTGCATATAGAAATTACAGTTTGTTTTCATCATTCATGTTATTTGAGACTAAATTGATTTTATTTATGTATTATATTAAGTTAAAATAAAAGTGTTCATTGTTCATTCAGTATTGTTGCAATTGTCATTATTACAAAAATGTCTGTAATATATATATATATATATATATACACACACACACACACACACAGTGGGGGGGAAAGTATTTCGTCAGCCACCAATTGTGCAAGTTCTCCCACTTAAAAAGATGAGAGAGGACTGTAATTTTCATGGAGGGAGTTGGAGGGAGTTGAAAGTCCGTGTTGCCCAGCAACAGCCCCAAAACACCACTGCTCTAGAGGAGATCTGCATGGAGGAATGGGCCAAAATACCAGCAACAGTGTGTGAAAACCTTGTGAAGACTTACAGAAACGTTTGACCTCTGTCAAGGGTATATAACAAAGTATTGAGATAAACTTTTGTTATTGACCAAATACTTATTTTCCACCATAATTTGAAAATAAATTCATAAAAAATCCTACAATGTGATTTTCTGGATTTTTTTTCTCATTTTGTCTGTCATAGTTGAAGTGTACCTATGATGAAAATTACAGGCCTCTCTCATCTTTTTAAGTGGGAGAACTTGCACAATTTGGTGGCTGACTAAATACTTTTTTGCCCCACTGTGTGTGTATATATATACATCTTTAATATGTATCTGTGTTTTTTTGTCCTCCAATAATCGGTATCGGCGTAGAAAAATCATATTCGTTCGACCTCTAGTATTAACTTCAGATGAAATGATTATGAGTTTCTGTTATTGTATCAGGACAGGCTATCCCATGAATTAAATTGAAACAGTAAATGACTCCACCAAGGCAACATACATAAGGTTCAATATGTGTATCATTACATTTTCATAGCACAACATCAAAAATATATAAAAAGAATAAACCCCAATGAGTCGTGCACAACCCATGTCCAAATTATTTCAAGCTTATTAACCCGTTGGAGCTTAAAAAATCAGACAACACATAAAGTCCAGAAGCACCTCTCGTTGTGATTACTCACTACTTGTAGATATTCCTTCAGCGAAGTATGGCAGTTCCTTGCAGGTTTCCTCACAACATCCACAGCAAGCACCGCTATCAATGCAGACAGTACTCCTTAGCCGTAACCGATATCCCATGGGACCACGAACTCATTAAGCTTTCCCAACCAATTATCTCTCGGTGTTACACGATGCTAGGCTAACCTCAAGGCTGTCAAATACCTCCACGATGAGACGGTAGCTTCAGTCTTTACTAAGTCTTAACACAATTATAACTCTCTTATAAAATAAAATCAGTATTTCCCTTCATGTCTTAGTAGGTATGGGTTTTGTTCTCGTTTTGTCGTCTTCTTTTATAATTTTCTTCACCAACGGTCCTAATGTAAAACGTACATCTTTTCTCAACGTCTCTTTCCCTCTTTTTTTCCCCCAAGCCTCCCATTAACCAGGTCCACTCTCCCATTGGCCACAGCTTAACAAGCGACCTTATTGGTCAAAACATTAACTTCAAATCAAACCCAAATATTCACTTACACATTAAATAAATATTTATTCAAAAATAAATGCATTAACAACATTACAATTTAGGAGCAATTCAATCACCCTTTAAATATAATACCAATTAATTATAACAAATATACTCAGTACTTGGTTTTAACAAGAATAAACTCAATACCTAGTTCAAAACAAGGGTATTACATGTATAGTGGGGAGAACAAGTATTTGATACACTGCCGATTTTGCAGGTTTTCCTACTTACAAAGCATGTAGACCCTCTGTCATTTTTATCATAGGTACATTTCAACTTTGAGAGACAAAATCTAAAACAAAAATCCAGAAACTCACATTGTATGATTTTTAAGGAATTAATTTTCATTTTATTGCATGACATAAGTATTTGATCACCTACCAACCAGTAAGAATTCCGGCTCTCACAGACCAGTTAGTTTTTCTTTAAGAAGTCCTCCTGTTCTCCACTCATTACCTGTATTAACTGCACCTGTTTGAACTCGTTACCTGTATAAAAGACACCTGTCCACACACTCAATCAAACAGACGCCAACCTCTCCACAATGGCCAAGACCAGAGAGCTGTGTAAGGACACCAGGGATACAATTGTAGACCTGCACAAGGCTGGGATGAGCTACAGGACAATAGGCAAGTAGCTTGGTGAGAAGGCAACGACTGTTGGCGCAATTATTAGAAAATGGAAGAAGTTCAAGATGATGGTCAACCATCCTCGGTCTGGGGCTCCACCGCGTGGGGCATAAATTATCATGAGGAAGGTGAGAGATCAGCCCAGAAATACACAGCAGGACCTGGTCAATGACCTGAAGAGAGCTGGGACCACAGTCTCAAAGAAAACCATTAGTAACACACTACGCCGTCATGGATTAAAATCCTGCAGCGTGCGCAAGGTCCCCCTGCTCAAGCCAGCGCATGTCCAGGCCCATCTGAAGTTGGACAATGACCATCTGGATGATCCAGAGGAGGAATGGGAGAAGGTGATGTGGTATGATGAGACAAAAATAGAGCTTTTTTGGTCTAAACTCCACTCGCCGTGTTTGGAGGAAGAAGAAGGATGAGTACAACCCCAAGAACAACATCCCAACCGTGGAAACATCATTCTTTGGGGATGCTTTTCTGCAAAGGGGACAGGACGACTGCACCGTATTGAGGGGAGGATGGATGGGGCCATGTATCGCGAGATCTTGGCCAACAACCTCCTTCCCTCAGTAAGAGCATTGAAGATGGGTCGTGGCTAGGTCTTACAGCATGACAACGACCCGAAACACACAGCCAGGGCAACTAAGGAGTGGCTCTGTAAGAAGCATCTCAAGCTCCTGGAGTGGTCTCGCCAGTCTCGAGACCTGAACCCAATAGGAAATCTTTGGAGGGAGCTGAATGTCCTTATTGCCCAGCGACAGCCCCGAAACCTAAAGGATCTGGAGAAGGTCTGTATGGAGGAGTGGGCCAAAATCCCTGCTGCAGTGTGTGCAAACATGGTCAAGAACTACAGGAAACGTATTATCTCTGTAATTGCAAACACAGGTTTCTGTACCAAATATTTCTGCTTTTCTGATGTATCAAATAGTTATGTCATGCAATAAAATGCAAATGAATTACTTAAAAATCATACAATGTGATTTTCCAGATTTTTGTTTTATATTCCGTCTCTATCAGTTGAAGTGTACCTATGATAAAAAATTACAGACCTCTACATGCTTTGTAAGTGGGAAACACTGCCGATTTTGCAGGTTATCAAATACTAGTTCTCCCCACTGTATCTTGGTTATCTGTAAAATCTATTGGTAGCTAAATCCGGAGAAATGACGGACCATGTAAAAAAACTGTTGGTCACTTAATCCGGCTAGAAGGACCAAGTAAAAAATGGTTGGCTGGAATGCCCTCACCCGTCTGAGCGGTCAGCTGTGAATGCCTTCACCCACTATATACTTAACTGATTGGTTTGGTTCTGTCTCGTTTTCAATGGAAATATGGGCGGGGTCTGTTAATATTTTTTTGTGTGGGGGACTAAGCACTTCCGGCCAGTAGTTCGCAGCTAGCTAACTCGATAACTTCCCAAACATGGATTCATGCAATATGGGCATTTAATGTTCGGTAAGGGGATGCCACAATTACTGGCAGAAACGGAAGCTGTTCATGGAGCAGGACTGTTTTGTCCACCAAACCTTTTTGAGATTGGAGTGCAGTTGTGCAGCTGTGCACCTTTTGATTTGCACCCACCTCCTATGGATGAGGAGTCTCTTCGGCTTTGGCTCAAAGCATTGAACTTGAAGAAACCACCAAACCGACCCTATGAGTGTTCTTATCACTTGGTGGACAAGAGACCGACTGAAGAGCATCCTTTCCCTGAGAAGTGACTAGCCTAGATGCTCCAGTTAGGCTGGACTCATTACATTTTTAACAATGCTTTTTTTCTGATTAAAAAAACTAGTTCATTGCATCCCCCATGGAGCCCAGTTTCATATTACCATATCCCAGCTTCTTGCCATAGTTTTTAAATAGTAAAAAAAAACAGGCCTTATTTTAGAGCATTTTTCACCCTGCCAGCTCCTATTAGTTCCATTGAGCACCGTGGCACCAACTCTCTTTCCGAATGTTCTATTCCCAGCCCATTGTTCTACGTCACAATGCCTGCTTCACTATTGTTGGCAATGAGACATGCCCACGTTGTAACGTAAACAACAAATTGCTTGTGGAACTCTGAAGTTGTACCATTGTTGCCTATAGGGGAAGATATGCAGTTGAAGTCGAAAGTTTACATACACCTTAGCCAAATACATTTAAACTCACAATTCCTTTTCACAATTCCTGAAATTTAATCTTAGTAAAATTCCCTGTTTTAGGTCATTTAGGATCACCACTTTATTTTAAGAATGTGAAATGTCAGAATAATAGTAGAGAGAATGATTTATTTCAGCTTGTATTTCTTTCATCACATTCCCAGTGGGTCAGAAGTTTACATACACTCAATTAGTATTTGGTAGCATTGCCTTAATTGTTTTACTTGGGTAAAACATTTCGGGTAGCCTTCCACAAGCTTCCCGCAATAAGTAGGGTGAATTTTGGCCCATTCCTTCTGACAGCAAGCAATGCAGGTGTAGAAGCACGGTGGCTAGGAAAAACTCCCTAGAAAGGCCAGAACCTAAGAAGAAACCTAGAGAGGAACCAGGCTATGAGGGGTGGCCAGTCCTCTTCTGGCTGTGCCGAGTGGAGATTATAACAGAACATGGCCAAGATGTTCAGCACAGCCAGGTGGACTGTGGACAGCAAGGAGCGCTCAGTTGCCCGAGAGAGAGAGAAAGAAAGAAAGAAAGAAAGAAAGAAAGAAAGAAAGAGAGAAAGAGAGAGAGAACGAGAGAATTAGAGAGAGTATACTGGGCGCCAACCCAGGCAGGAAGATCACGTCAGTGACTCAACCCACTTAAGTGACGCACCCCTCCTAGGGACAGCATTTAAGAGCACCAGTAAGCAAATTGATATAAAACATCCCCACTAAATGTTTTCAAATGCTCACGACTTTCTACAAAATATGCACAAATTTATATAAAACATGGCTACAAAGTATGAAATGAGCTCACAAATTGTAAAACGTCCACGTACTGTAATATACATCCACTATCATTTTAGTTTTGGATTTATAATGATATTGCCTGGAGGTCGGGGCCCACAGAGCAGGTGCCCTGCGTGCCCATTCGGTAATCTGGCCCTGATCATCAAGTTAAACCACAGGTATTGTTGTTACACATCCTCACACTGTCTTGGAGGATAAAACTGAGACTGTAGCCAGCTTCCATTTTACCTAATTTTATTGTCCAAAGAATGTTCTCATAGTCCAGAAGTATTGGATGAAAATCCACAATGTTGGTGCCATACAGGAGCACTGACCAATCTGCCTCCAAAAGAGGACTGCTGGTTTTGAGGATGGTGTGGAGGTCAGTGGTTGAGGATCTGAGCACCCCCTGAGATGGTGAGTATGGTTTCAGTAGATCACTATTGGGCTTTGAATGTGGTTCATATGGCCTTATAGTGGATTCAGGACTTGGACAAGGAGTCAATGCAGTTTAAAGATGCATTTACATGGGGGTTTAGAGGAGGGTGTCAAATTTCTTAGAATGAGCTAAAATATTGGAGTTTGGGGACTGGAGGGGATAATAGTCAAGTTGGGAAATGTGCAAATATTTAGATACAAATTTATCGTAAAATTGGGGATTATTCAAATATTCCTGTTGAAAAAGAGAGAAAGATATAATCTTACAGTATATTAAATTCATCCCATTGGGCCAAAACTGGTTGAATAAACGTTATTTGCGGTGAATCAACGTGGAAAACACAATTGATTTTTTTCCCACCCAACTTTTAACCAACATTTTTGGTGGATTTCACATTTTGGTTGAGTTCCAAATTTAAATCAAAACTAGACATTGATGTCTGTGCCCAGTGGGATTGGATTTATGTAATCATATCAGCTCATTTGTCACACTTCTTCTAATCATCCAGAGAGAATGTACCATTCTTTGAGGTTAACCTTTGAGATGACCTCCCTCAAGGATTCTTGCTCTTTCCTCGGAGCGAATTTGTCCCACATTTTAGCAAATTCGACATTGGTGGCCACGTTTCTCAAGATATTTCGACCATGATGCCTGTGGACAAAGATATTAATATCATCTTAAACGTGCAACATGTCAAATCATTTCTGCTGTCTGTGATTAAAAACTGTACTCAATTGATGGCAACCTGAGAAAAAATATCCCATCAAAATAAGACATACATTAGGTAGAATTGGCAAGAGGGTCGGTTTGAGTAATGCACCGCATGACCTGATCTACAAATCATCTCAACAATATAACAACTGGTTATTAACCGTTCGTTATTATGAAAATCTTAGCAAATCTGCACAGCACTTGGCTCAGACCGACAATTGTGATCAAGTAGGGTTGTCTTCATTAGGCACCAAACAGAAGGAAGGAAACTGAATCAGGTACTGAATATTTGGACTCATTTACATATGTAATTTTTACCCCAAATTTTGTGGTATCCAATAGGTAGTTACAATCTTTGCCCATCGCGGCAACTCCTGTAAGGACTCTGGAGAGGCGAAGGTCGAGAGCCGCGCATCCTCCGAAACACAACCCAGCCAAGCCACACTGCTTCTTGACACAATGCCCGCTGAACCTGGAAGCCAGCAGCATTTTAACTTTCAAACCCACATGAGTGCCTGGACTTGGATTTTCCTATGCCACGTAGAACTTATTTGTATTTAAAATTTTTCCTTTTTGTTTTCAATTACTATTCCCCTCCAAGAGAACCTGTGGTTGTTTTCGAATACCTAAAATCCGCAATTCAATCCATGACACCCTTTAGCACAGATGCTGTAGACAGCCGACAATGTGGCTTTTAAAGGCAATTTCAATTTGTATTCGTGGTAAACACTGCAGATGTTGACTCAAGACTAAATTACCTTTAAAAGCTGCATTGTCGGCTATCTAGTGCTATAGCGAGCCATGGATTGAATCCCGGCCTTAACTGTTATGTTGAAGCAAGCTACTTTACAGGAGGAACTTCCCACCTGACTTCCTGTGAAGGGTCCACAGCCAGTTTACTAACAGCAATCAAGAAACGGTCAGTGAGGTCTTTCTTCCCCGATAGGAGACGAGCCGTCCCCATGACCTCAGCCAGTCTCTCCAGGTGCTGAGCAGTACAGCTCCTCACCTCAGCGTTACGGTGGCTGAGGAAAGAAAAACAGAGCACATCAGTTACATGTCATAGAGATACATGAGTTAGGAGATGAATGATAATGGATTGTATTGATGAAGTCTCATCGATGGATCAAAATGTTCGGTAAGACTTTATATTAAGGTCCCTTAATATACCATTTATAAACTGTTTGTAAAGAGTTTACTTACCATTTATTAATCATTATTCCTACATTTGTAAATGTCAATAAGAAATCTATAAATAGTTATTTACACATTTATAAACGCTATTTTAAATGATTTGTTCGTGACTTATCAGATAATTAATAAAGGTGTTTGATCATAGTATGTTCACAATTTGTAAATGATTAATAATGTACTACTAATGTACTATAAACCAGTTATAAAGGAGTTATTGTCAAGGCATTTGTTAATGGTTGATTAATGGTTTGACTCACCATTTATATACATATTTATAAATGTATTTATAAATGTAATGAATGGTGTATGTATTAATGAGTGCATTTATGAATGTGAGTACATGCACTTACTAATACCTCAGTGCCTCACTAATAGCCCCTAATCTTAAGTGTTCACTATATAAACTTTATGAAGGTTTATAAATGACTTGTTACTCCCCAAAGGCTAGCACACATCAGTAGACAGTACCTCTCCACCAATGGCTAAAAATAATCTAAATAACGCAATGGTTAAATAAGAAGTACACAACACAAGGAAGTATAAGACATGACACAATAATTTGACTTGTTCTCCAAATGTAGCAGATTTGTGCAGATGAATGAATAGGGCAGTGAATGAATACAGCTACCTCATTTATAATGGCAAGGCAGATATCATGGAGTTTAGGCATCAGTATGTCCATGTGGTTCTGAGCCATCACACGGAGAGAGGTCAAGCCCTCGATCTTCTTCTCCCTGCAATTCAGTGAAAGAAACGTAAGCATTTTCCACAACATTTTCCAAAAACATTATAATGATGTTCATCAATTAGGACTCTGGTCTCTTAAATTCAGAAGTTTCTACGCTCTGTAGCTCAAATCTACATTTCCAAGGACACTACACTGTGCTTCCTTTAGCCTAGCTCCATTGGTCTTGTCTACAGTGAATGCTCACCAGTCATCAGAGGCAGAGTGGAGCAGCTTGAAGGTCTTAGTCAGGGCCTGCTCTGGGTTAGACAGGGGCTGCAATCTAGCCTGGTTCTTTATTTGGCTCACTGGCTGCCTTCTTGTCTATGGGTTGACAGCAGACATCTATCTCTCTATGAACTGTATGTATTTATTTATGCCTTTTCTCATTTCCATATCTGTTTGTAGCTTTTAACACTAGTTCATTATGATATCATTTTAAATATAGCACATATATTTTTGGTGCTCAACCTGCTCAGAAGCAGGGTCCAATTAGCCTTGAGTAAAGGTTATCTCACTGTGAAACAGGCAAAGCAAGTGTGGAAAAATGTCTTAGCCCTGGGCTAAGGCCATGTGTCCCTTCCCTTTCTGCTGTTTTTCTATCACTCTACCTAGCTTGATCTCCCTGTCTTATTCACATTAGTGTGAGTACATGAGAGGGACTGACCTGAGCCGGTGGCAGCCTTTGGCAGGCTGAGGAACCTTATAGGCCGAGGCAGTTTGCTCCTGGGCTTGGTAGGAGGGGGAGCAGGCCTGGGTGGGCTGTCACGCAACTTGACCGGGGTCCCAACATCCAAGTAGTCACGGAGCTCAGCAGGTGTGTTCATATCCACTGAGCTCAGGCTTCCCAGAGAGCTGGTGGCTATTTCCCCCGTGGACATGTCCAAGCCCAAACTTCTCCTGCCCATGGCCTTCACCTCATGTACCACCTTTGGTATAGACCAGAAAAGAATGCTCCCATCATAGAAATACACATAGAACTAGTATATACATAAACGAATATACAGAGAGATCCTGTATTCTAGGATCTATTCTATCATGCTGTCAAAAAGAAGGGTATCCTTTCTAACCTGTACCCCCACACACTGACTCGATACCGATACTCCCTGTATTTAGCCTCGTTATTGTTATGTCATTGTGTTACTTTAATTATTATTAATTTTTACTTTAGTTTATTTGGTAAATATTTTCTTAACTCTTCTTGAACTGCACTGTTGGTTTCACGGTAAGGGCCACACTTGTTGTGTTCGGCACATGTGACAAATACATTTTGATTTGATTTTAAGACATGGAACAACTATCTGTTTTGGCAATTTATCGGTCCAAGTATAATTCTGAAGTGCAAATTTTCACATTTACAATAAATTCGAAGTCCATCCTACCTTCCAGGCCTCCTCCTTCAGGTGAGCCTCGATGTCCCTCACCTCCTCCATCAGGTCAATGGGTCCGTTGTTGTCAGCACAGCCCTGGTCCGACTGGATTTTCAGGGCTTTGACTCCCTGCCTGCCCTTCTTCTTCTTGACCCTCTAGGAGGGAGCTCCAGTTGGAGGGACGGGAACAGGCCACACGCTACTGCTGCTGAATGACTTATTTACCTGGATGGACTCCAGAGAGTGAGATCCGGGTCGAACTTGGGCTCCGTCCACCCCCACCACGTTCTTCAGTGGGGCCAGAGCTAAGTGTTCAAGCCTTCGTGGCAAAGGCCTCGGTGGAGCTTTCGGCCGCGGAATGCACTGAATAGAGGGGACGAAGTGGTGTGCGAAGGTGCTGCCAACCCCGATGAGAGCAGTCCGGACATAATTCTCATGGATAGCACTTATCTTTCTTTGCTTTGCTTCCATGGCCTCTCTCTCTCAGCTCTCTGCATCTGCAGAAGTATGGCATCACTGATGAAGCCACGATGGCCCTCTGGGATTGGGTAGCTCTCCTGATAGCCCTGGATCACAATGGTACAGTATGAAATGTATAGCAGAAGTTAAGTAGGCAAAATAGTCTCTACAGTGTGTCATAAAACACTTTTAAGCTAAAGATTTTATGGATGTAGGCCTACTGTATGTCTATGAAACCACAAAATAAACAGTGATCTTTTTGGAAAAACGTTTGAAAAACTGATGAGCCTTACAAAACTTGAAAACTTGTCCTGGTCATCCTGTTGGTTTAAAGCCATGTTTTGCTTCCTCAGGTTTTCGATGACGCTCTTCATCTGTGAGTTCTTCTTCTGTAGTTTGTCAAACTCACTTGATTTTCTCCCTCGATAAGCCATTGATGATAAAAATTAACACTCTCAAAATAAGAACTTAACCTATCTCTGTGAGAGATCTATCATGAAATGAGTGGAAATTAAATTTTGCTTGTCAGATGGAACCAGGAATGATATCATGGCAAGGCTTCCGTTAATAATGGGGTCTGTTGAGTGCTGAGCACATCAGCACATGGTGAACATTAATGAAAGCTTTTTGATTCCCATATAAAATTATGAATGTGGTGAATTTGTAAATACTAATATATATATATATATATAGTGCCTTGCGAAAGTATTCGGCCCCCTTAAGTTAATACTTTGTAGCGCCACCTTTTGCTGCGATTACAGCTGTAAGTCGCTTGGGGTATGTCTCTATCAGTTTTGCACATCGAGAGACTGACATTTTTTCCCATTCCTCCTTGCAAAACAGCTCGAGCTCAGTGAGGTTAGATGGAGAGCATTTGTGAACAGCAGTTTTCAGTTCTTTCCACAGATTCTCGATTGGATTCAGGTCTGGACTTTGACTTGGCCATTCTAACACCTGGATATGTTTATTTTTGAACCATTCCATTGTAGATTTTGCTTTTTTTTGGATCATTGTCTTGTTGGAAGACAAATCTCCGTCCCAGTCTCAGGTCTTTTGCAGACTCCATCAGGTTTTCTTCCAGAATGGTCCTGTATTTTGCTCCATCCATCTTCCCATCAATTTTAACCATCTTCCCTGTCCCTGCTGAAGAAAAGCAGGCCCAAACCATGATGCTGCCACCACCATGTTTGACAGTGGGGATGGTGTGTTCAGCTGTGTTGCTTTTACGCCAAACATAACGTTTTGCATTGTTGCCAAAAAGTTCAATTTTGGTTTCATCTGACCAGAGCATCTTCTTCCACATGTTTGGTGTGTCTCCCAGGTGGCTTGTGGCAAACTTTAAACAACACTTTTTATGGATATCTTTAAGAAATGGCTTTCTTCTTGCCACTCTTCCATAAAGGCCAGATTTGTGCAATATACGACTGATTGTTGTCCTATGGACAGAGTCTCCCACCTCAGCTGTAGATCTCTGCAGTTCATCCAGAGTGATCATGGGCCTCTTGGCTGCATCTCTGATCAGTCTTCTCCTTGTATGAGCTGAAAGTTTAGAGGGACGGCCAGGTCTTGGTAGATTTGCAGTGGTCTAATACTCCTTCCATTTCAATATTATTGCTTGCACAGTGCTCCTTGGGATGTTTAAAGCTTGGGAAATCTTTTTGTATCCAAATCCGGCTTTAAACTTCTTCACAACAGTATCTCGGACCTGCCTGGTGTGTTCCTTGTTCTTCATGATGCTCTCTGCGCTTTTAACGGACCTCTGAGACTATCACAGTGCAGGTGCATTTATACGGAGACTTGATTACACACAGGTGGATTGTATTTATCATCATTAGTCATTTAGGTCAACATTGGATCATTCAGAGATCCTCACTGAACTTCTGGAGAGAGTTTGCTGCACTGAAAGTAAAGGGGCTGAATAATTTTGCACGCCCAATTTTTCAGTTTTTGATTTGTTAAAAAAGTTTGAAATATCCAATAAATGTCGTTCCACTTCATGATTGTGTCCCAGTTGTTGTTGATTCTTCACAAAAAAATACAGTTTTATATCTTTATGTTTGAAGCCTGAAATGTGGCAAAAGGTCGCAAAGTTCAAGGGGGGCGAATACTTTCGCAAGGCACTGTATATATATATATATACACTGCTCAAAAAAATAAAGGGAACACTTAAACAACACAATGTAACTCCAAGTCAATCACACTTCTGTGAAATCAAACTGTCCATTTAGGAAGCAACACTGATTGACAATAAATTTCACATGCTGTTGTGCAAATGGAATAGACAACAGGTGGAAATTATAGGCATTTAGCAAGACACCCCCAATAAAGGAGTGGTTCTGCAGGTGGGGACCACAGACCACTTCTCAGTTCCTATGCTTCCTGGCTGATGTTTTGGTCACTTTTGAATGCTGGCGATGCTTTCACTCTAGTGGTAGAGTCTACAACCCACACAAGTGGCTCAGGTAGTGCAGCTCATCCAGGATGGCACATAAATGCGAGATGTGGCAAGAAGGTTTGCTGTGTCTGTCAGCGTAGTGTCCAGAGCATGGAGGCGCTACCAGGAGACAGGCCAGTACATCAGGAGACGTGGAGGAGGCCGTAGGAGGGCAACAACCCAGCAGCAGGACCGCTACCTCCGCCTTTGTGCAAGGAGGAGCACTGCCAGAGCCCTGCAAAATGACCTCCAGCAGGCCACAAATGTGCATGTGTCTGCTCAAACGGTCAGAAACAGACTCCATGAGGGTGGTATGAGGGTCCAACGTCCACAGGTGGGGGTTGTGCTTACAGCCCAACACCGTGCAGGACGTTTGGCATTTGCCAGAGAACACCAAGATTGGCAAAAGTAGTAGTTGTGTAATGTGAATTTGGCACACAAATAACATCTCTGTTTCCTGTGAGAATTTCAACATTCTGGAAAGTAGGAGTTGTGTAATGTGAATTTGGCACACAAATACTCAGTGGAGAACCTTGGGATTGAACCAATGACCTCATACTAAAATAGCATGCACTCCCCCTCTGAGCTTCGATCTCATTTTATTTGCAGATAAAATGCAATACTAATACAATGTACTTTTTATATACACCACTCCATTGAAACTACAATGAAATGATAGCAGAAATTCTAAATACAAGCAAGTATGGACAGTCATCTAACCCATGAACTTCAGTTTTTGAAAATGATGCAATTGAAGTTGGCAACCATGCCACTTCTGTTCCATAAATGTAGGAATAGGGATTGAACACATGTTCTTCAGATTACAAGAGCAAATTATTTAGCACATCTCTGTTTCCTGCTGGGAATTTCAACATTCTGGAAAGTAGGAGATGGGCCATTACACAATTTTTTATGGAGAAGCTGGGGATTGAACCCAGGACCTCATACATGCGAAGCATGCGCTCTACCACTGAGCTACATCACCTTTCTGAGAAAAATAAAAATGTTTCTTATTTTTTTTCATTTCACCTATAATTAACCAGGTAAGGTAGTTGAGAACAAGTTTTCATATTCAACTGCGACCTGGCCAAGATAAAGCAAAGCAGCGCAACACAAACAACAACACAGAGTTACAGATGGAATAAACAAGCGTACAGTCAATAACACAGAAGAATAAAAAAAACAAAGTCTATATACAGTGCGTGCAAATGGAGGTAAGGCAATAAATAGGCCATAGTAGCGAAGTATTTACAATTTAGCAAATTAACACTGGAGTGATAGATGAGCAGATGATGATATGCAAATAGAAATACAGGTGTGCAAAGAGCAGAAAGTATATTAAAACAATATGGGGATGAGGTAGGTAGATTGGATGGGCTATTTACAGATGGGCTTTGTACAGCTGCAGCGATCAGTTAGCTGCTCAGATAGCCGATGTTTAAAGTTAGCAGTGTTGCCAACACCTCAGTAAGGAAAGTAGCTATTGGCTGTCCTAAAAGTCGCTAGAAGTTGCTAAATGATGTCATCACCTAATTTGCATGACTGTCCATGTGCATGTAATTGTGATGGACACTGTAGGAGTGAGGAATAACATTGTGGAAGAGGGGTCTGAATGATGGAAATATGTCTCCAGCTTCAGCTATTTTTGCAATTCGTTCCAGTCATTGGCAGCAGAGAACTGGAAGGAAAGGCGGCCAAAGGAGGT